>NW_004524580.1:1134110-1139701 GCF_000260255.1 Octodon degus
TAATTCTAAAAGCTGTCATAAAGGCTGAATTGGAAGCTTCACGTCTGCATGAAATTTCCTGTATTTTTAATGTGTATAATGGACTTAATTTTTTTTGGATATTAAAGTCTGCTAATTGCTGTGAAAAAAAATATAAAATATAACAGCCAAATGAATATAAGCATGATATATGGCACACGTACTAATAAAAAAAATCTTGAAAGTTTATAAAAACTTCAGTGCTCATTCAAAATGTTAATAATATTAAACCTTCATATTAGACATAACTTTTCTCTCTTGCCTTTCATCTAAATTTTGCACAAAGAATATGGATTACTTTTGAAATAAATATGCTATATAACAAAGTAATTCAGCAAAACTAAAAGCAAGTATCAAAACTCAATATTGAAAATACAATTACAATTCTTCAGAGCATATAGTTCAAAAATTGTGAACTTACTGGCTCATAAACTAGACCATCTGCAGATGCAACCATTGTTTCTGCCAAATCCAATACATCTGCTCCAACATCTGCATTTAAAAAAAAACAACAACAGAATATATTCCATGCCCAGAGCTAAACTATATCCAATGTAAACAAATTAAGACAACTAACAGAATACTTTGTTATACTACTATTTGCTCAAAAGTTAATGCAGAGGCATTATACAGTTTAGGAAGACATCATTTCTAACATTCAAAATACTTTTTCTACTTCTTCAGAAAACCAAATAAGAAATTTCATTTTAAAAAGCATAAACAATAGAATTAAAAAGGCAAACTATGACATACTCAGTGTAAGCATGAGCTCAAAATCTAGATATAAAGTGTTTCCTTCTCTCTTAAAAATTACCAAGGAAAAATGGAAAGAAAAATATACATATCTTAAGAATTTTCTGAAATCTACATACCTCTTAATTTCAAAACTATTTCATATCAAAAAAATTGAGTTGTCTCTTTTCTTTTTTTCTTGAAACAGGGTCTTGCTCTGTAGTCCAGGCTGACCTTGAACTCACTATATAGCCTAGGTTGGCCTTAAACTCACAGCAATCCTCCTGTCTTAGCCTGCCAAGTGCTGGGATTAATTCAAGGTATGTCTCTACTTTTGAAGCAATAACTTAAAAATATTTTCTATGCAAAAGTAACCTCATTTTTGACAATAATACTGATTGGCATTCTTTTACTTTTACCAAAATAATCAAATGAAGCTAGTGAAGAAAACAGAAAAAGGCAGCCTATTACTTCATTTAAAACAGCTGGATCTATATTCTAAAATGTAAGAGTAAACTATGAGGACCAGGAGATAGCTCAGTGGCAAAGGTGTCTGCCTGGCAAGCACAAGATCCAGAGTTTGATCCCTGGTATCAAAGAAGAAGAGTAAATTACAGTAAAGGTTATAAACTGAAGCAAGGTATATATGTGGAATGTGGTGGAAAACATGGTACTCCAAAAAGAAAAGAGAATGAACTCAAACTAAAACTCTGACAAGATTTTCTTCCCATCTTATTTTAGTTATATATATATATATTAATATAAAAGCTAAACCTCTTTATGGAAAGAAATTTAAAGAATATAAACCGATAAAATAATTTTCATCATTAAAAATTTTAAGTGCTATAGAGGAAAAGTAAAGCCAAAATTCAATGTTTAGCTTTCAATTTTACAGGCAACTGTTTGAAACTTAAAATACACTGATTCATGGAGCTGCATGTACACTTACACTGACACTTCATGGCAACGGTGATATCTATGTTGATTCTCAATTTACTAAAAGACAAAAGGTACATGTTATTTTGCTTAGTGAAATTCTACATTGTTTCCTTGCTTTTTTTGGTTTGTTTGTTTTCGTTTGGTTTTTTTACTATTTTGTAGTGTCTTTAAATAAAAAAGTAACTTCTTTTAAAAAGGGGGACCAGGGAGATAGTTTTGTGGCCTAAGCAATTGTGTGCCAAGCAAAAGGCCCTAAGTTTGATCCCCGGTACCCGCCACCCCCCACAAAAGAAAGGTACATATAGAACCTGTCAGCAAAGCATGAGGAAGAGCAATCAACTGATACATGAAAAACTTGAATTTCAAGATGAATATGCCAGTTAAAATTTGAATCACAAGTGTTATTGTTAAAACAAAGGTATTTAAAAAAGCAGAAGTTTCACTTTGTGATTATTCCAAAAACCTTTTCAATTTCAGATTTTTAACATAGTATCCTTTAATTTCCTAACAGTAACTACAAGGGAAATAACATTGGGCAATTTCAAGATTTTACAAAAAAATCTTAACATCTGTTTATATGAAGTTGGCACAGATTCTTCCTTTAAGCATGTAAAACTTCGAGAATTAGGAATTACGAAGTTTTCTCTTCTGTCAATATCATGCATTATGCTACACGCCTTACTAATATTATCTTCTTTATATCAGGGAGCTGTAAGATGGGAGACTTCAGCTTTTCAAGTAATTCACAGTGTTTAGGGCAGAGTAAATAAATGCCTGATGAAAATTACTCAATCACTAAAGTGACATACAGGAAACTGAGTCTGTGTAACTCAGGGTAAATATGAGCTCATTACAAAAAAAAAAAAAAAAAAAAAAAAAAACAAAGAAATCTGATGCTTCAATTTTGTATTGCCTTTTTAAAAGTTTCAACCTATCACTTCTCAGCCTTTCGGCTAAGATCAAGTGTAAAAGTTTCAACCAATCCTTTATTTTCATATGATTAGATCAAATAAAATCATTTTCAAACAATCAGAATTGCAGAATGGGCCCAATTAAACTCAGTCCTATATTTCCTATTAAAACTTTTTTCACTTCTATAATTTTCACGAGTTCAACAGGAATTATAAATTGTTAGAGCGTCAGAGTATTATCTAGAGTTTATACTTGGTCCAAATGACGTTGGGAGTTGGGTTCAAAAAATGCTGTAGGAACTAGTGCAGAAGGCCAAGTAGGCTTCCAGGTGTCCTTAACACATTTATGAACTATCTAAGACTATGCTGGGAAAAAAATAAAATGTATGTCACTGGTGCTAAAATCCAATTCAAAATAAAAACAAACTCCTTGGAATCTAATGATACCTAGAATAATACTCATAGGGTAAGATGGAGAAAATGAGGCTTAAAAGAAGTCAACTGTATGTCTTATCCATAGCTACACAGAAATTTATAAGTACTAGTCAATTTGTCCTGAACACCACCAGAAAGACAGTATTATTTTCATTTCACAAAATAGGAAACTGAAACATGCTCAGTTAAATATTTAGTAACTTCCCAAAACTTATGTAGTTAGTAAATCACAGAACTAAAATTTGCATAAAAAATTAGATGTTTCTTCCGATCTAGTACAATTTTAATAGTATAAATCTATTATCTGCCACCCACTAAAAAATCCAAATAAATGAATAAATATGAAGTAATCTAAAGTGCTTTATTTTCAAAAATTTAGAAGTGAAACTACTTACATCAAAATTTAATTTAGATATAGCTTATAAAATCAAGATATATATATATGTACTATATCTTTAGATATTTTCAGTTCACAAAGATTAGTAAAATACTTCAAAATTCTGAATAAACTTTCAATTTCATACAGTGTATACAGCAAAGAAAAAACATGTTTTTCTAACTCATTTTTTAAAGTCCATCTTTTAGAATTTTAGTAGAATTTAAATGATTCTAAAATGTTTCACATAATACACACAGTCAAAGAGACTTCCAAGGACTATTTCTTAAGCACTAAGGGCAGTTGTTTTTTGTTTTTAAATAAAAAGGATATGTTAGTATGCTATTTTTAAAACAACTAGAAGGATTTCCAGAAGGAAAAAAAGTTACCTAGAAAAATCCTTGTCTACTTCATATTCATACTTCATCCATGTGTCTTGATACACTGAGAATTCCATTATTGTTAATAAAGCCATAGTGGTAAATGCTATTAGAGAAACTGAGAAACACAACAATTTAAAACAAACAAACAAAGGTAAAGATGAGACTACAGCAAGCAAAAAGTAAAAACTGCCATTTGAGTGATAGAAGGTTTTCCTACAAAATGCTTTATAGAATTTTCCTAAAACAGCTCAAAAATTAAAATTTAATGAACACAAATATCTGCAAGTTGAGAAAGCATTTCATATCTTCTATTTTAAAGTTATCTTGGGCTGGGGATGTGGCTCAGTGGTGGGGCTCTTGCCTTCCATGCACGATGCCCTAGGTTCAATCCTCAGCACCACAAAATTTAAAAAAAAAAAAAAGGTATCTCTTACTAATAATATACTTGTCAAAATGAGCAAAGGCCCACACAAACAGAAAGAATTGTCATAATTATGGGAAAACACACTTAACTTGGGTTGCACAATAAGAACTCGTACTATTTTCATTAAGAAACTTAAATCACAAGGGATTAGAAATAGCAAGCATTTTATCCAATAGGATCGCTGCAAGCTCGAGACCAGCCTGGGCTATAAAGTAAGCTCAAGGCAAGCCTGAGCTGCATAGCGAGACCTTGTCTCAAAAGGACAAAAAAAAAAAAAAAAAAAAAAAGAAAAAGAAAAAAAGTAGAGTTTATGTGAAACAATTTTGTTAACTTTTCATGGGGAAAGATAAACAGAATTTTTCCTAATTGTATTTATCAAATATTCTCATCAGTAACAAACACTACTCTGAAGATTATACACAGTAACATTTAATTGATCCACAATCCTAGAAAGTAAATACTAATATCCTTATCTCATGGAAGAAACTAAGGTAGAGACTAATTTGCATAACTTTTGAATTCAGACAGTCCAGAGTCTGCATCTCAAGTCTAAATTGTTCACTGTTACCTCACACTGCCTCTCAACAATGTGAAATTTTAAATAATGCTGCTATTGATTTACTCTTAAAACAGTAAAGAAGTAGTGCATCATTCTAGAACTTCTAACTTCAATTACATTTGTATATAAAATCTTACTATTTTAATTTCATACAGGCACCAAAAGAGCACCAAAGCAGTAAAAGTACATTAACTGGTTAATATCTTTTTTTTTTTTTTTTTCCGAACCAGGGATTAAACTCAGGCCCTTGCGCTTGCCAGGGAAGCACTTATTCCACTGAGCCATCTCCCAATAAATGATTTTTTAAAACTATACTTACATGTAATTTGCAGCCTAGTTAGAGAGAGAGCCAGTTACAGGTGACCTGTTAAGTGGGTTCTCTTCCTGGCGAAAGAGTTGAAACCATCAAAAGGTTCATCAGTTCTGAAGATCAAGGGCATCATGAAGCCGATCCCCAGCTGACAGTTCCCAGCTAAGAACAGACCCTAATGGACAGTTATCATAGAAATGGGGACCTCCATCCTGCATCCCCAAGTAAGTAAATACAGTCACCCCATGGGAACTTGGAAGTGCAGTCTGAGCTCAAGAAGAGAGCCTGGCTACCACCTTAAGCTTACACTTGTGAAACTCTGATCTGAGAACTAAGTTATGCCATGCCCTGACTACTACCCTACAAAATTATGAGCTTATAAATAGGTTTTGTTTTATGCTACTAATTTTAGGGAAATTTGTTACACAGCAAGATAAAGGATTGGTGGTGAATATGTCATGAATCACACTGTCATTCTTTGTGGCCATATTTTTTTCCCCTAGT
>NW_004524580.1:1139801-1157357 GCF_000260255.1 Octodon degus
TGAAGCTAGTGAAGAAAACAGAAAAAGGCAGCCTATTACTTCATTTAAAACAGCTGGATCTATATTCTAAAATGTAAGAGTAAACTATGAGGACCAGGAGATAGCTCAGTGGCAAAGGTGTCTGCCTGGCAAGCACAAGATCCAGAGTTTGATCCCTGGTATCAAAGAAGAAGAGTAAATTACAGTAAAGGTTATAAACTGAAGCAAGGTATATATGTGGAATGTGGTGGAAAACATGGTACTCCAAAAAGAAAAGAGAATGAACTCAAACTAAAACTCTGACAAGATTTTCTTCCCATCTTATTTTAGTTATATATATATATATTAATATAAAAGCTAAACCTCTTTATGGAAAGAAATTTAAAGAATATAAACCGATAAAATAATTTTCATCATTAAAAATTTTAAGTGCTATAGAGGAAAAGTAAAGCCAAAATTCAATGTTTAGCTTTCAATTTTACAGGCAACTGTTTGAAACTTAAAATACACTGATTCATGGAGCTGCATGTACACTTACACTGACACTTCATGGCAACGGTGATATCTATGTTGATTCTCAATTTACTAAAAGACAAAAGGTACATGTTATTTTGCTTAGTGAAATTCTACATTGTTTCCTTGCTTTTTTTGGTTTGTTTGTTTTCGTTTGGTTTTTTTACTATTTTGTAGTGTCTTTAAATAAAAAAGTAACTTCTTTTAAAAAGGGGGACCAGGGAGATAGTTTTGTGGCCTAAGCAATTGTGTGCCAAGCAAAAGGCCCTAAGTTTGATCCCCGGTACCCGCCACCCCCCACAAAAGAAAGGTACATATAGAACCTGTCAGCAAAGCATGAGGAAGAGCAATCAACTGATACATGAAAAACTTGAATTTCAAGATGAATATGCCAGTTAAAATTTGAATCACAAGTGTTATTGTTAAAACAAAGGTATTTAAAAAAGCAGAAGTTTCACTTTGTGATTATTCCAAAAACCTTTTCAATTTCAGATTTTTAACATAGTATCCTTTAATTTCCTAACAGTAACTACAAGGGAAATAACATTGGGCAATTTCAAGATTTTACAAAAAAATCTTAACATCTGTTTATATGAAGTTGGCACAGATTCTTCCTTTAAGCATGTAAAACTTCGAGAATTAGGAATTACGAAGTTTTCTCTTCTGTCAATATCATGCATTATGCTACACGCCTTACTAATATTATCTTCTTTATATCAGGGAGCTGTAAGATGGGAGACTTCAGCTTTTCAAGTAATTCACAGTGTTTAGGGCAGAGTAAATAAATGCCTGATGAAAATTACTCAATCACTAAAGTGACATACAGGAAACTGAGTCTGTGTAACTCAGGGTAAATATGAGCTCATTACAAAAAAAAAAAAAAAAAAAAAAAAAAACAAAGAAATCTGATGCTTCAATTTTGTATTGCCTTTTTAAAAGTTTCAACCTATCACTTCTCAGCCTTTCGGCTAAGATCAAGTGTAAAAGTTTCAACCAATCCTTTATTTTCATATGATTAGATCAAATAAAATCATTTTCAAACAATCAGAATTGCAGAATGGGCCCAATTAAACTCAGTCCTATATTTCCTATTAAAACTTTTTTCACTTCTATAATTTTCACGAGTTCAACAGGAATTATAAATTGTTAGAGCGTCAGAGTATTATCTAGAGTTTATACTTGGTCCAAATGACGTTGGGAGTTGGGTTCAAAAAATGCTGTAGGAACTAGTGCAGAAGGCCAAGTAGGCTTCCAGGTGTCCTTAACACATTTATGAACTATCTAAGACTATGCTGGGAAAAAAATAAAATGTATGTCACTGGTGCTAAAATCCAATTCAAAATAAAAACAAACTCCTTGGAATCTAATGATACCTAGAATAATACTCATAGGGTAAGATGGAGAAAATGAGGCTTAAAAGAAGTCAACTGTATGTCTTATCCATAGCTACACAGAAATTTATAAGTACTAGTCAATTTGTCCTGAACACCACCAGAAAGACAGTATTATTTTCATTTCACAAAATAGGAAACTGAAACATGCTCAGTTAAATATTTAGTAACTTCCCAAAACTTATGTAGTTAGTAAATCACAGAACTAAAATTTGCATAAAAAATTAGATGTTTCTTCCGATCTAGTACAATTTTAATAGTATAAATCTATTATCTGCCACCCACTAAAAAATCCAAATAAATGAATAAATATGAAGTAATCTAAAGTGCTTTATTTTCAAAAATTTAGAAGTGAAACTACTTACATCAAAATTTAATTTAGATATAGCTTATAAAATCAAGATATATATATATGTACTATATCTTTAGATATTTTCAGTTCACAAAGATTAGTAAAATACTTCAAAATTCTGAATAAACTTTCAATTTCATACAGTGTATACAGCAAAGAAAAAACATGTTTTTCTAACTCATTTTTTAAAGTCCATCTTTTAGAATTTTAGTAGAATTTAAATGATTCTAAAATGTTTCACATAATACACACAGTCAAAGAGACTTCCAAGGACTATTTCTTAAGCACTAAGGGCAGTTGTTTTTTGTTTTTAAATAAAAAGGATATGTTAGTATGCTATTTTTAAAACAACTAGAAGGATTTCCAGAAGGAAAAAAAGTTACCTAGAAAAATCCTTGTCTACTTCATATTCATACTTCATCCATGTGTCTTGATACACTGAGAATTCCATTATTGTTAATAAAGCCATAGTGGTAAATGCTATTAGAGAAACTGTGCCCCCACTGGCTGAAGTCTCCACATAGCTCTGAGGAACCTTAGGAAATGCATCCAATTCTTTCACCAAATTTAAGGTTTTCTTCCGATTCAGTCGCCTCATCTTCAGGAAAACCTTCCTCTTTCTTCATATAGTCATGCTAAGAAATAAAGTAATGAATAAATGAACTCTGGCAACTGCCAAATTTCCTTAGAGCACATGAGCATTCTTCTCCCTCCTGGAGGCACAACTCTCACCCACACTACTCTTTTCTCCTCCTGGACCCCACAAAAGCTAGCAGTAAAAGGCAACTTACACAAACATATCAAATAGCAAAACAAGGTTTAAAATAATTCAAGAATTCATGATATTTAAATACATAAACTGAAATTTAGAATTATTTTTATTATGTAAATATACTAACAAATTCATTTTAAAAATTTCCAGTAATGGATGATGGTATAAAATAGGCATGCTCTTACATTGATAATAGTAAAAACGTTTACAATTCCTCTTTTGACTAAGTAAATTCTTCTTCAAAAATGTATCCTAAGGCAATAATTAGTATAAAAATGTACTAATGAGAGTAGCGCTCCTATTTTAAAAATTACTGATGATACAGAAGAAGTGTAGGGTATCAGACATACAAGTTATGGTGCACTAAAAACCTTATTAATTATTTAATGCCATAAGAGAATACTCATGACACATTGAAAGATTCAAAGCCTTATGGCTATTAATTTTATGGGCTAGAAAGATATAAACAACAAGCAATTTTACATATAAAAATATCTGAAGTACACCATGGGAAAATGTTAAGCTTTACGTAATTTTGGCCTTTGCAAATTACCTTTTATAATAAAATATTAAAATTAAACTATTCTTCTTTTTTTAAGCCAGCACATCTAAAACAGAAAGCTGAGGCAGCAGGATCCCAAGTTCAAGTTTAGCTGGGCAACTTATCAATTTAGACACTACCTCAAAGTAAAAAACAAAAAGGGGTGGGGATATAGCTCAATGTGCAGGTCTTGACTTCAATCTTCAATACAGGAGTGAAAGTAAGGCCAAACAAATAACTAAATTTTCCCATTTTTATAATTTTAACAATATAGCTGAAAACTAGTAGTTAAACCAAGTACTCCAAAATTAGAAAACTACAAAATCTGAAACACTTCCAGGTCAAAGTACTACGGATAAGGGATGCTTAATCTACACAAAACTCCCGATTTTCATTCTACCTCTTACTTTGTGATTCATCTTCCCCCTCAGGCTCTGCACCAGGGCCTCCTCCCAACCTCTTCTCTCTCCCTCATCTTTCCCATTCCTTCAGCTCCCATCTACATGTTGATTCCTCCCAAACCTTTACTGTAGGCCAAAATCTTGACACAGATAAACCTGTCTCTTCATTTACAGTTTCATCTAGACACTTCAAAGATGATTTTGACTCAAGAAACTCAAAAAGCAGCATTTCACACTATTAAAACGATCCCTTCCTAAATCCGCAAAATATTCTAAGATGATTTAGACTTACCTAGGAATATTTCACCCTATTAATAACTGTTCCTACTGCTGTATGCCCATCTTAATGATTGAAACCACAAACCCAACTGAACAAGCTACAAGCAGGAGTTATATCCCTAGACTTAAAAGTTTTTCCTAAATTTCTCACAAGTAGCCCTCTCTTCTTCAGAAGGCACTTACCAGACCATATTTCAAAATCTCTGTGTATTTCAAAAACTTCTCATCATAAATCCTTGATTTATTCTCCATGTTTCTATGATCATCCTTTTAATACATAAATCTGGTATTTTTCTTAAATTCCTTGTCCTTCAAACCTAAGTTCTGGTTACTTTTCTTCAAACTCAACCCCTCACAGTCTAAAATTACAGCCACAAAATAACTTTAAATTCTTTTTTTTTTTTTTTTCTTTTGTCTTTTTGAGACAGTTTTACTTTCTGTTTGGGCTGGCCTTGAACTCAATTTGTATCCCAAGTGGCCTCAAACTTGAAGCAATGCTCCTGCCTCAGCCTCCCCAGTGCTGGGATTACACACATGTGCCACCACATCTGCCTAAATCCTTTAAATATGTTGTTCTCTCTGCCAGCGATAGTCCCTATCCTCATACCGTCTCATTTACCTAGCTGGCCTTTCTCTTCCAGTCCCAGTATACCTGTCTGTGTCTGAGGGGAGAAACATTCCATCACTCCCAAATCTGTGTGGTCCAGAACACTGTACCATTCTCACATTGCCTGTAACTGCTGGTTTCATTTTCGTTTTCTCCCAGTTCTTTTTTAGGGCAAGAATCACGTCTAGCTTGGAATCTGCAATTACAATGCCTGGCACAAAGGTATTTAGTACATATTTGTTGAGGGAAGGAAGGAAACCTCCTCCAGAAAACACCAACATTAGCACAGATTCAAATCACAACGAAATATCACATATAAGTAAATATACACCATGTAAGTTTCAGCAGAAGTTCTCCTGTTTTGTTCACTATAGTAATTCTAACACCTGCAACAGTAGCTGAAAAGAATTTCTACAGAACTCTTCAGCAATTATAGAAAATAGTGAGTTCTACTTCTAAAAGTTTCTAAAATGTTCTATTTTCACAAACTTCATAAATCTTTTCTTTCAAATTATATATAAGCATAAAATTGTGGTCAGCAGCTAATTAGCTTTTATAAAAACTCATAGTCATGGCAAACCTTTTAGAGATGAATCCCCAAAATGCAACCCTAAACCCATTTTCTTACCACAAAGTGTCAATATTACAATTACAACATTACAATATTACAACTGAGTAAGGAGGTTTTAATTAGGAAAAAAAACCCTCACACATTAACATCTTTTGTCATGAAAGAAATACGTGAGTGCCAAAGGGTGCCAAAGGGCCACTGCCACTGTTCTGTCCTGCTTTAGAAGCTCTGCTTCCTCCATTCCTGTCCATGATTGTCACTGTAGAATGAAGCACCTGCCACTGATAACCTTCCCATCCATTCCTAAAAGCTCACTGATGTCTAAAAAACTGATTTTAAAGCTTACCACTCTATAAAACCACCATTTAGATGTAAGTTACTCAATAATTTCTCATGTCTCTAAAAGAAATCCCTCTACCTGCTCTCTTTAGAAAACCAGACCTCCTGGTGGAATTTCCTTCCCAATCCTCACTTCTGAGACACACAGAGTAAAAAGGAAATGTGTTCTATCATACCTCTCAGCCAATTCTTCCCTTCTCAAGTTTACCTTATGCTATTAATAGTTAGCATACACACTGCGCAGTCAGAAGCACAGCTGTCATGTATGATTCAGAGATTTTTTTTTTTTTTGAGATAAGGTCTTGCTACGTAGTTCAGGCTGACTTCGATCCTCCCGCCTTAGCCTCCTGAGTGCTGAAAGTACAGGTACATACTTGATAATAATTTCATCATGCCTGGCATTTACCCATTAACTCACTTTATACTCTAGGAAGTACATACTATTTTTATTCCCACTTAAAGATGAAAAGCCAGGCATGACATTGCAGCATTCAGGAGGCTGAGACAGGAAGACTGCCCTGAATTCCAGCATATGTAGGCTATATAATGAGTTCAAGGCCAGCCTGAACTACACAGCAAGACCCTGACTCCAAAAAAGCAGAGATGAGGAAATGAGTCATGGAACAGTCAAATATTTTTCCTCAGGGTCACAGAGCTGGTGGCAGAACTTGGCATCTGACTCCAAGTACACTGATCCAAAATTTTATGCAGAGTACTTATGCAAATCTGTGCAAAAATCAATGCACAGTACATAATTAATCTCATTTCAGGACCTGTTGCCACTTTCCAATGACATCTGGGTGTGCTTGTAATTTCCTTAATAACTTCAGCACCCAAGTATCAGTACTAGTTATGTTTCTCCTCTTCCCTAGTCTATCAGCATCCTTTGAACTCAAGAGCCCACAACATTCATTTACAGCAAAATGTTTATATCACATAAGCTTAATAGTTCTTCTGTTACAAGAACCTCTATCTTCATCCTATACTCACACAAGCAGGACTATGTCTTGGCTCATCTCAAGTCTCAAAAACTGCTGCACATCAAAAACCCAAAACAGTATTTTCTCCTCCAAATTGAAGCAACTAATCTTCAACTTCTTCATGTCTACCAGGGTTCTCAAACCTTGGACCCTCCCAGTCAGCCCATTCCATTGCTCTCTACTTGCTTCCTTGCTTACTGGTCACTAATTTTTTAAAAATGTACTCAGAAATAACAAGGGCCAATGCTTCCCGAAAGACACCACCACATAGTCTTCTGTATTTACTTAAAGGAGATCAGGGGAGGAAACTTTAAAAAAAAAAAAAAAAACTTACCAATTTAAAACTCCGTCTTCTATCCTGAGATTATTTCTTTCTTATTTGCATCAAAATGTCCTTTCCTTTATGAGATGACAAAAATAACAGGTTTTTAATAATAGAGGTTTTTAGTGTTCCATTTTTAGATATCCTTACCAAAATAAAAAACTAATTCTATTTCAGTCCTCAGACTCAGGCTCTTCCTGTTTTTTCCCATACATCTTTTGAGATTGGTTCACAATATAAAAATATGTGTGGGTCACTGTGCCCAACTCCTTTGTCAGTTGGGTGGTGCTGCTACTTATACTTTGATAATCACTAGCACCACATCTGTTTCTTTATAGTCAGCCCTAAACTGTCCAGGAAGTCACCAGGCACAACTATGGTCAAGGCAATACTCTGAATAACTTCATAAGAAACTCCAAGGTTAGGGGGAGCTCAGTGGTTAAAGTACCTGCCTGGTAAGCACGAGGTCCAGAGTGTGATCTTTGGTACCCCCTCCATATGGAATACAGACGCTGGTCACATACGTAATGCCACTGGTATCTCATCACTGCCTTAATATGAATATGAGACTACCAGATGCTTTGCCAAAATTTAAGTATTCATGAACTTTTCACAATCTGCTCAATTACATTTAAAATGAACCAAAAAAGAGACCATCTATCCATCACCAAAGTTTTATCAGTCAAATTCTATTTATAACAATCATTTGGTAATGAGAAATATTTCATTAGTTAACACATCTGGCCATGTTGTGGGTGGAACTGTAGCCCCCAAAAGATATGCTAAAGACCTAGACCCTGGCATCTGTGAATGGGCCCTCTTCAGAAACATTTTGGTATTTGCAGATACAATTCAGATGAAATCATGATGGATTTGGATGACATCAAATCTAAAGATTAGAGGTCATGAAGACAAGAAGACACATAGAGAAATGGCACATGAAGATAGGTTAGAGGGAAGCATCTACCAGAACTGCCAAGGAGCTAGGAAGAATCAAGGAAGGATGCTTTTACAAAGCATCCAGAGTAAGCACGGCCCACCACCACCTTGGTTTTGGACTTCTGACCTCCAGTAGTGTGACAGTATAAATGTGTGTTCCAGTTATGATAACTGTTAAAGCAGCCACAGGAAATAATATGCTACTAATCAGAATGAGTAAAGAGATAAATACTATTCAAGCCATCACTGAACTGCAGAAATGAAAGTAAAACCACAAGCTATCTATAAATATAAATTACTTAACTATATAGCATTCGAATACTACAATAAAAAACACTTGGTAAAATGATTATGAGCCAGATGTGGTGGCAGCATACACATGTAATCTCAAAACAGACGCTCAAACAGCAGGATCCCCAAGAATTCAAGGGCAGCCTGCACTACAAAGTGAATTCAAGGCCAGCCTCCAACACATAGTGAGATTTTGTCCCCAAAACAAAAACATCATAGTCTCACTTTACAAATACTAAACACACAAAAAATAACAAAGGAACTTAACTGTTTTTATAAGAGTTAAATGCTGTGTTTGCTAAGTTGTTTGCCCAAAATAATTCGAATAAACCTAGTAACTTTCTCAGGAATAAAAAGGTTTATTTGGAAACCAAATGAGATGGCATAAATGGTGAATTCTGGTATCAGAAAAAAACTGAATTATCTAGGCACTTAACAGTTATCTAACAAATGTGGAAAGATCCTCAACTTCTCAGGATCCTTTTTATATTTTTATTTTAAATAGGGGAGGAAAAAATAATTGCTACCTTATAGTTTTTAATGGGTACAAAAATAAAATTTGTTTTCATTTGCTAAATATTTATTTTCTAATTTAATAAATTAATAAATATCTGCTTGCTCTTTCCAAGAAAGGCAAAGATTCAAAGATCTGCAGTGTAGTTAAGATTCTGTGGTAAAGTACCTGAGGTTAATTGATAGTCTCACAGTAAGGAAGGACATTTACTGAAGACTGGAAATTAAGAGAAAGAGATTGTAGTCAGCAATAAAACAATATGGAATGCCTGACAGCAAGGACAGGTGTAAGTCCTCAATGACGACTTGACTATAGTAGCTACTCAAGAAAGGTGCACAAAATTAAAGTAAGAAAGTATAAGGAACATAAACGTGAGGGAAAAATGTTAGTGATACATAAGGGATATGTACAATAGAATGAATGATCTAAAAAACAAGATTCTGGGTTACCTGGAAACCCAGAGGCACAGAACTGACCTTGACAGCAATAAGGCTACATGGAGAGGTAAAAATGAAGCATTTGGACTTTAGTAAGACAGGATAAGTGCAATTTGAAGTCAAAAGTTCAAGGACATATTAACCAAACACTCTGAGGAGTGTTAACTCAATTCTGGGGTTTATAAAGAAACAATTTTCTTCAATCTGTATTTTAACAAAGTACCAAGGTAATATTTCCAACTACAGAAGTCAGAAAATGAAAATTCTGATTATATGGTAAACAGGTACAGTACTGTTCTAAATGCTTTGTACGTTTTCATTTACTTCTACAACCTTGCTATGAGTCAGGCATTAATGTATTATTGTAGATTAAATTTACTGCAACACAGACAAAGTACTTTTGGCCTGTACTGAGCACTGAACCAGTGCCTTCAGAGTAACTACATCCCAGGCAGACTCACAGCCCTCTTTTGATTTTGGAGCTAAGAGTCTGCTAAATCGCTAAAGCCCAAACTTGTGATCCTCCTGCCTCAGTCTCCCAGAGTCCTGGGAATATAAGTATGTATCATCATGCTTGACAGAAAGTAACCTCTATTAAAAAACGAATTTCATTTTCTTCTTCCATTTAAATCACTAATCCCGAGGGGGGAGGAATCCTTAATTTTCTTAATTCTTTGCTGTTCCTTTGAGATTTCACAAACTTCACATATCATAACAATACTCAATTGTGTATTAACATTTACTAGGAAAAGAGAAACTTTTTCTTATCCCATCCACTCCCATCCACCAAAACGTAAAATGTTTCTCCTCTAAGAGAATTATTACATGCACGTTAGCGAACTAGATTTATTTCTTTACGTCTGCATCCCAGAGTTCAAGATATCCGGCAACGCAATTAATTGAAAAATACAACTTCAGTGAAATCTTGTTTTAACTGTATCTTAACTGTTTCTGAAAACTAGTCTTGCAGAATTTTAACACATGTTACTTTGCTCCCCTGTCTCGAAGGCACAAGGCGCTCAGCACATAAGTTCCGTGGACGTGTTTTCCTACAGTAAAGACCTACCAACTCTACACGCCCCCGATGCCCACGGCTGCTCTCCCCGAGGACCCCCCAGCGACCTCCGCGGGCTGCTCGAGACACGAGGGGCTGCGACCCCGGGCCCGGCGAGGGCCTCGGCGCGTGCACCGGCCGGGCGAGCCCCTTCTTTGGACAGAGCAGCGTGCGGCTGGGAAAGGGGGCTTGTCCGAGTGAAGCTGGCGCCGGGAGGCGGGACGCGGTCCGGATCCACTTGCCTGCGGTCCGAAGCCGCCCCTGGCACCGTGAGAAGCAGGAGCGGAAGCTGTCGAGGAAGCCCTTGGACGACTTCGGGCCGCAGGCAGCTCGGAGACCCGTGGACTGTGAGAGGGGCGCCCCGGGCCCAGCGCTGCCCAAGGTTCGGCCAGGAACGCCCCCGGGGGCGGAGCGGCTCTGTGAAGGCCGGGGAACCAAGCCAACGCCAGCCTCCCTCTCTGCCCCCTCAACTGCATTCACTCCAGACTCAGCCCTACACCATCGACGGAATAGAACTGATGGGTGGCTTCAGTATTTTACCTTGTGTTACGGTCCCAGACGGCCGCCATATTTCACAGAAGCCCGGGCCGCCGGGTTCCAGAGTACCCGGAAGTATCGCGAGAACAAAAGCGACTATCACCAGTGAACACGTCGAAGGGAGGTATGCAGAGTTCTCACGATACTGCCTTAGTGACGATACGCTCCGGGGGCGTGGTCAAAGCGAAAGGGGCGTGTTAACGCTGAAAGGAGGGTAGGACGTGCTTCAGGTGCTGCTGCGCGCGCGTCTCTGGTCGCTTCGGGCGGGAGGAGAGGTCAAGTCTCCGCGGTGGAGAGCGTTCACCCTGGCGAGAGTGAGGGATGTTGACAGGGTTGCTAGCGCTGCCCTTCTAACTTCTCGGCAGCATTTTGCAGCCTTTCTCTGCGTTGCTGTTGTGTGTCCTGAGCGCTTACATCTTTTGCCGGCCTACTTGACGCTGTTGAGTTTGGGTCTTTGTTTTGTTTCCTGCGACTACAGCTCCGTGAGAAAGCGCAGTCGCCTGCCTCGCGCCCCTTCGCCCAGCGACACCCTTCGTCCTCCCACGCCTCGGTGGGGCGAGCCTCAGGGCTCGCAGAGGGTACCTTGGAGGAGCTGCTGGAGGAAGCCCATTCCAGCTCGTCACCGGATGTTATGGACACACAGTGGGGCTTAAATTAGCTGATTTAGGGACCAAAAAAGCCTACCCGAAGTATAATTATGACTGGATGCTTACGCGGAAGACTCTGTTAAGCTCTCGGTCTGCCCTCCATAACTCTACCACCACTTTTCAGGCGATATCATTATGTGTCTGCTTAATACACAAGGCGTTTGCACTAAGAGGTGGTTCCAACTTTGGCTGCTTGAAAGCCTGAGCCACCAGAGACCTTGACCACCTATCTACTGAGCTGATCTTAAGAGGTGCAAATCACTTTACTGTATTTGCTGAAATATGAAATCTCATCAAGCTGAAACTGTCCCCCAAAATAAGGACGGATTTCATGGGTAAATTTCATTTCCAGACTTTCAGAGTTAGTACGGCTAAATCGATTTAAGGTTACCACTTCTTTCACGTGTTTAATAAGAGGCAAAGTTCAGTGAGTAGAATCATAAACTCTGAAGCCAAGGTTTCTGTTTAAAATTCCAGTACACCGTATTAAGAACTCAAAAAAAGAAAAAAAAAACAGACCTCCCAAATTTAAAGACCTAATCCAAAAATGGATATCTGAGATAAATACACACTTCTTAGATAAGAAAAAAAAAAAAATACAACCAACAAGTATAATACGTGAAAAATTGTTGAACAGCACAGGTCATTCATTTGCATCAGTGATCATGCAAATTAAAACAACACCAATTCCATCTGGCAGGAAAAGAATGGCTATTTTCAAGAAACCAACCAATAGTAAATTCTGGAAGGCCTATGGGGGAAAATGAACCCTTTTCCACTGCTAGTGCAACACTGTAGGGTGCAACCATTGGGTAAATCAGTGTGAAGATTCCTCAAAAAACTAGAATTGGAGGTCCTATTTGACCCAGTTACTCCTCTTTTTTGGTGTCTTCTCAGAAGCATCATATATATGTGTTCTCATGTTTATAACAACACAATTTGTAATAGCCAGATCTTGGAAACAACCCAAATACACATCAACTAATGAATGGATTTTTTAAAAGTTTTTATGCAGTGGAGTACTATTCAGCCATAAAGATAAGCTTAAGACTTTTATGGGTAAACGGATGCAACTTGAGGCCATACTTGTAAGTGAAGTCCATACTCACATGTTTAAACGTCATATTATCCCCCTATTGTGAGAAGCTGAAAGTAAATAAGATCCAAAATGTACAATATATACTGTTAAAAGGGAAGAAACTGTTCAAAAGGAAATAGAAATTGGAATAGGAGAAAGGAAAAAAGGGAGAAGCACAATACATATGATTTACATATTATAAATATTTATAGATTTATAAATATATGATAGTTAAAATAGTTTACTAATTTCTCTTAGTCCATTGAAAAGAAATGTTTGAGCTAATATTGTTTCGACAATAAATGCCTATATCATGTACTCTGAGTAACTAATTTAAAAATAATACCGCATGTGTTGTTACTCTCCTATTGTTTTGAAATTTTGGGGTTTTTTTTCCTTTTAAAAAAAAATCAAGTATAATAGCCTGTTTCCTGAGGTATTTTATTTCATCTCTTTTTGTCCCCATTTCCTCTTCTATAAAATGGGTTTGGTAAGATCTCATAGGGTATTAAGCAGGATTAAGTAATTAAAACATGTATATAAAATATTTCTTCATCTTAATAATAAAGGATCAGCAGAACTTTTTGCCAGGACCTACTACTGTACAGGCTCTAGGTGGCAAACTGTTGTTCACTTAGTTACACCTGATCCCTGGTCTCCAGAGTAATCTATTTTGAAGGTAACAACAATCTCATGGGAGTTTGGCTTCGTAGTACTGTATAGTAAAACTGATTACTGTGATCCTGTTAGTTTGAAAACAAAAACCAAAAAACTGGTTATTTCCCTACATAACACAAAGACAATTTCCCCTGAACAGTGAAACTCTGGTGACATGTGTGCAGGCACACAGGCAGGGGATGGAACCCTCAGCCTCTGGCAAGCTAAGCATGTGCTTTACCACCAGCTATACACCAGTAGAATCCTGATTAACAGTTTTTTCGGTTTTTTCATTAGTAAATGTTCATGGTATATAATGTTCTATTCCTGAGACTTGGTGCACATACATAACACATCTTAATTCTTCTTCATTCCCTTCTGCCTTTTACCCTCTCTCTCCATTTCTTAGTCTCCTTTCCTTCTGCAAAAGACCTATCTCCCTATTTCCTATTTTCTGTCTTTTATTTTGCTCTTTATATTTTGGCTTTCTGGCTAGTTTTATCTGTGTTATCCTATATTGCCATGGTGTTATGTCTGGAAAATAATTTGCTGTAGAAAGAATCCATTATGTGTTACCTGCTGTAGACAGGTTTTACCCTGGAATGACCAACTAGTCCAAAACAATCTGTTTTTGTAGTTAAAATGTTCACAGCATGATTTCATGCTATTTTTTAATTAATTTAATTAAGAAACAGCAATGAGACAGTTTCAAAACTGATTAATAGAACCTTTTTAATATTAATATATTGCATATTGTTATCTTCTTAGTGGTTATTCATAGTACAAGATACAGACATGATATCATGTCCAAATACTATTAGTACAAATCTTTCTTGTCATTGAGTTAATAGAAAGTGGCTGTATATCTATACTATCTATTTTGTATATACAGATACAAAATAGTCCTTCCTTTGTATCCCCTTTTTTTGTTTAGTTTTGTCAGAGATGGGTATTCCATTGCCATTTAAATATTGTAGGTGCGTGAATTGAGCAAAACAATCCAACACAGTCCAATAGTCCATAATACTAGTAGGTTATCCATAGCACTGGCAATGTCAGAAGTTGTTGACTTGAGCCTTTCACAGCTCAGCATATTAATATGGCTTTATTTTTATACCTCGTTTTTGTATTTTTCTGCTGGATTATTAGGACCAAGATAAGGCAAGACCTATATAACAAGAAATGTATATTTTGTATCTGTTAAGGTCAATAAGGTCCCCTCAGGATTACCCTGTACCGCAGTTTGCAGATGCATTGTCAGTATCAACCATGTGGATGAGTCATGGCCATTGCTTGAACACTTTGCTCTCTGTGAAAGCCTGAGAGAATGTTTTCTTTCCATGTGACTTTCCTTAGGTGTACTCTACATCATCGATCACATTGCTCTGTTGCCCGATAATCTACTTGATCAGAAAATTTGGAACACAACTGAGTTACATGATGTTACAGTATAGGTTCTCCTATGTCCTGAGTCTTCACTGACCTTGAAAGGCTAGGACCAAAATTCTAGCTGTTCTTGCAGCCCTTTTTTTTTTTTTCTCTAATTTTTGATCTGTAAACTTAGGTTGTTAATCCTCCAGAAGGGAAGCTTATTATTCCCTGCAAAATATACAGGTAGGTTTAACCTCACTATCTGTCTAAATATCAACCATCTTAGGCATAACATGGAACAGGTATTTTCCATCTAGTGTTGATATGTTAAACATTAAGTCTCTATAGAATTTGGAGAAAAAATAAAAAATAAAACATTTTAAAAATATGAATAAACACTTACATATTTTTACACAGAAATTTAGAAATCTAACCATATATAGCATTGTAGCAAGACAGTCCTGTGACCTATTTTTCTCGTCTGTTTTTTTTTTCATTTATTACCTTTTTTTTTTCTAAACAAACATTAACTTGAGAGACAGTATGGCAATAATTGGTATATCATGACAAGCAGTACATATTTAGAAGATCAGAGTGACAAGCATTCAAAGTGTGACCCTTCTATTACATAATGCTTTCTTCAGTGTAGTTGCTAAGTTCACAGGTATCAGCATATATAGTTAGGGTGAGAATCCTACCAATTAACTGCTAGTTTTGTAAACCTGCTGATGGTTTTTTAGGACCATTACCTTACCCATTTTGTGTGTATAAATGTATGTTTTTGCCCCTTTCATGTTTCCCAGCTTTTCTCCTTGTCTTCTCCTCATTGTCCAATCCTCAAGTTCTCACATTCCTTTTAATTGTGTTATACCTTACTATTTGTATTTCTTCTTTTGAGTTCTTATACTAGGGAGACTATATGATATTTACACATTTGGGTCTGGTTTATTTCACTGATGAGTATATCTTCAAGTGGCATCCACTTAAATATAAATGCTTCAAGTTTATCATTCTTTATAGCTGAGTAATACTCCATTGTATAAAAATACCTCATCTTTTTCATCCATTCTTCAGGTGACGGGCATCTTAGTTGTTTCCAAGATTTGGCTATCACATATTGTGCTTCTATAAACATAGGTACACATACATCACTATGATGTGATGCTTTCAGTTCCTCTGGGAAAATTCCCACTAGGGGGATAGCTGGTTTGAGTGCAATCTCCAGTCCTAGTTTTCAAAGGAGTCTTCACACTGATTTCCATAATGGTTGCACCAGTCTACATTCCCACTAGCAGTGGAGAAGGGTTCCTTTTTCCCCACAGCCTCTCCAACATTTGTTGTTGGTTGACTTCTTTATGATAGCCATTCTTTATGGGGTGAGATGGTATGTCAGTGTAGTTTTAATTTGCATTTCATGGATGGGTAGTGATTGGAGCATTTTTTCATATATTTATTCCCTTCTTTAATTTCATCCTCTGAGAAGTGTTTGTTCATCTCGGATGTCCATTTCTGCATTGGGTCTTTAAATTTTAGGCCCCTAAATTTTTTTGTTGTTTATAAATTCTAGAAAACAGAGCTTTGTCTGAGTGCTTATTCATTAAGATTTTTTCAAAATTTGTGGATTGTCTTTTCACTTTGTTGGTAATTTCTTTTGACATGCAAAAACTTCTCACTAAGAGTTGGTCCCAGTTGTTAATTAGTTCAAGTGTTACCCTTGCATTTTGATTTTTTCATGAACTCTTTGCCTACCCCTATGTCTTCAAGAGTTCCTTCTTTCTCCTCCATGAGATTTAGTGTTTCTGTTTTAATATTTAGATCTTTAATCCATTTTGACTTTAGCTTAGTGCATGTTAATAGACCTGGGTTAAGTTTTAGTTTTCAGCATGTAGAGAGCCAATTTTTACTGCACCATTTGTTAAAGAGGCTCTCTTTCTTCCAGTAAGCATGTTTGACCCCTTTGTCAAAGATCAGGTGATTGAGTGTGTTTGTAGAGGCCTCTGCATCTTCTAATATATTCCATTGATCCTCAGGCCTATTTTGTTGCCAATACTATGCTGATTTCATCACAGTAGCTTTGTAGTATAATTTCAAATCAGGAATTGTAATGCCTTCTGCCTTATCTTTTTTGGCCAGGATTGTCTTTGCTATTCTAGGTCTTTTCTGATTCCAAATAAATTTTAGGAACAATTTCTCTAGGTCAGGGAGGTATGTTGCTGGTAGTTAAATAGAGATTGCATTAAATCTGTACAACAATTTTAGGAGTACAGCAAATCATCAGGATTATACACCTTGACCAGGTGGGATTCATCCCAGGGATGCAAGGATGGTTCAATATTTGAAAATCTATAAATGTAATGCACTATATCAATAGATCAAAAACTAAAAACCACATGATCATCTCAATTGATGCAGAAAAGGCTTTTGGCAAAGTCCAATATTCATTCATGTTCAAAGTCATACAGAAAATTGGAATGGAAAGCCTCTAATTCAATTTGATAAAAGCCATCTATGGCAACTCAAAGGCTAATATAATTCTAAATGGGGAAAAACTGAAATCTTTTACTTCAGATCTGGTGCAAGACAAGGATGTCCTCTATCACCCATCCTATTCAATATAGTTTTGGAATCATTAGCTAGAACCATTAGACAAGAGGGAGAAATAAAAGGAATAAGAATAGGTAAAGAAGAAGTTAAATTATCATTATTTGCAGATGACATGATACTTCATTTGGAATACCAGAAACATTCCACCAAGAAGCTATTAGAGAGACCCAGTCCTAGCCCAGGTCCGGTGAGTGTGTGGAGAGCTTCCTGCTACACTGTGCCGGAGGGACCAGTCACAGCCCAGGCGCAGCGTGGGCTGGACCCGCTCCCGCCCCCTCGGGCCGCCCACCACCACTCCGCCGTACGTCCACACCCCTCCCGCCAAGTAGGAATTTCTGCCGAGTTCCAGGAACCCCCAGACCCAATCCTAGCCCAGGTCC
>NW_004524580.1:1164263-1171554 GCF_000260255.1 Octodon degus
CAATTAACCACTAAGAAGAATATATGCAGTGTATTATTTGTTGAAACTGTACTTCCGATTTGATTTGAAACTGTCTCATTGCTGTTTATCAATAAAACTTTGGAAAAAAAAAGAAGCTATTAGAATTGATACACAAATTTTGTAGCATAGCAGGATAAGAAATCGATACTCAAAATTCAATAGCAATCCTCTACACACATAACAAACACACCGAGGGAAATTATAGAAACAATACCTTTTACAATAGCACCGTGAAAATGAAATACCTTGCAATTCACTTAACTAAAGAAGTCAAATATCTTTTTATGGAAAATTACAGTACTCTGAAAAAAGACATTCCAGAGGATTTCAGAAAAAGGAAAGATATTACCTGCTGCTGGATAGGAAGAATAACCATTGTGAAGATGGCCATACTCCCAAAATTGTTGTACAGATTTAATGGTAATTGATGTTGAAAATTTTTTTCATTTCTTCTTTTTGGCCATTTGTGTGATTTTTTTTAGGAAATATCTACTGAAATTTATTGTCCATTTTTATATGTTATTGGGATACCTTTTCTATACTGGATATCAATCCCTTTGTTGATTTCCATGTATCATATCATCTTTGCATCCCTGTGATGACTCCCACTTGGCCATGCTAAATAATCCTTTTAATGTCCTGTGGGATTTATTGTGCAAATATTTTGTTGAACATCTCTGTATCTATATTTATCAAGAACAGTGCCCTGTAGTTTTGTTTCCTTTTCTGATTTTGATATAATACTAATATGTTTTATATACATTGCAAATATGTTCTCCCAATCTGTAGATTGTCTGCACCCATGGTAGATTGTTTGGGCTACTGTGCACAAGCTTTTTAGTGTGATAAATCTCCATTTGTCTATTTTTGCTTTTGTTTCCCATACTTTTAGGATATTTTCTTTTTAAAATATCTTGTCCATCTAATCTCTTTAAGTATTTCCCCTGTCTTTTTTTTTTCTACCAGCTTCACATTGTGAGTGAATTTTTATGAGAGATAAGTATGTAGCTTCATTTTTATGCTTATGGATATCCAGTTTTCCCAATACTGTCGAAAAGCCTTTCTTTTCTGTCATGCTTATTCTTAGCACCTTTGTTGAAAATTAGTTGTTTGAAAAAGCCTGGCTTTGTTTCTCCCGCTGTCTTCCATTGATCTGTCTGATTGTATCCAACTCTATGATGATTTGATTACTTTAACTTTGCACTGTGCTCTGAAATCAAGTAATCTAGAGTTTCCTCTTTTGTTCTTTTTGCTTTGTTCTTCAGGCTATTTGGGTTTTTTGTGACTCTACAATAAATGTACAATTTTTTTCTGGTTCTTGGAAGACTTCCCTGGGATTTTCATAGGGATTGCATTGAACCTGTAAATTTCTTTAAGTAGTATAAACATTTTAACAGTATTGATACTTCCAATACATGGATAGATGTCTTTCTACATTTTGTGTCTTCTTTACCTTCAGTGTCTTTAATGAATTTTTATAATTCCATTGTAAAGATCTTGTATCTCTTAGGTTAAACTTATTCCTAGATGTTTTATTTTATTTTTAGCTCTTTAAATGGCATTGCTTATTGTGGGACTGTCCTGTTTCAAGGTTGTATATGGTGAGATTTTTGGACTTATGTGCAAACATGAGAAGTATAGAATTCTTTATCCTATTTTTAAAAATATAATCTAATTTTTAAATGTTTTTATCATATTATGTAGGGACTTAAAGTTCAACATATCAATACTTGATGAAAAATACCTGTTCCTTATTATGCCTAAGATGTTTGAAATGCAGTGAGATAGTGAGGTTAAGCTTGATAGCCTAAATCGTTTGATAATAACAATAAGCTTGTCTTCTGGATGGTTAATGACCTAAGTTTGCAGACCAAAATTAGAGAAAAAGGAGGGCTACAAGGAAAGCCATCATTTTGGCCCTAACCTTCTAAGGTCAATTAAGACTCAGGACATATGAGAACTTGTACTGTAACATCATGTACCTCAGTAGTGTCCCAAATTTTCTGATCAAGAAGATTATGGGGCCAAAGAGGAAAGTGATTGATGACATAGAGTGTGCTTAAGGAGAGTCACATGGGGAGAAGACACTCTTTCAGGCTTTCACAGAGAGCACATTGGCCAAGCAATGGCCGTGACTCATCCACATGGCTGCACTGATAAAGGTTCTACAATCTGAGGTACAGGATCTCAGGATAAATCCTGAGGGCATTTCACTGACCTTCTCAGACCAAAAAGCTACAACTCTTGATGCACAGGTCCTGTTTTACCTTGGTCTTAACCACCCAGTAGAAAAGTATGAAGATGAAGTATAGGAAGTAAAGCCATGTTGTTATGTTGAACTGTGTGGGACTCAGGTCAATAATTTCTGACATTGCCAGTTAAACAGAAGACCCAATGCTATTATGGGCTACTGGACTCTTTTAGAATATTTTGCTGAGTTTACACACCTATAATATTCAATAATGGAACTTAGAAAAAATGGGGTATACCGATGAATGTCCATTTTGTATTTGTGTATTCAAAGTGGTTAGGATAGATATATAGTTGCATTCTCTTAATGAATAGAATGATTTGTTCTAATGGTGTTTGTAAATAGGATCTCAAGTCCGCATCTTGTACAGCAATTAACCAATAAGAAGAATATATGCAGTGTATTATTTTTTGAAAATAAAATAAAATAAATAAATAAATAGATAAATAAATGGCGTTGCTTTGGCCCTGCCTCTGGGCATGCTGGGCAAGCCATGGAGACCAGGTGTGGTGGCGCACGCCTGTAATCCTAGTGCTGGGGAGGCTGAAAACAGGACGATTGCTATGAGTCTGAGCTGCATAGTGAGACCCTGTAGCAAATAAATAAATAAATAAATAAATAAATAAATAAATAGTGGTATTGATTTTAGTTTTTAAAAATCATTTGCTATTGGCATGTGGCAATACTGCTGACCCTTGTATGTTAACCTTGTGTGCTGCAACTTTGGTGAATTCATTTATTCTAATAATTTTGGTGGAGTTTTGGGCACTTTCTATATAAGATCATGGCATCTGTAGTGACAATTTGACTTCCTTCCAATTTGGATGCCATACTTTCTTTCTCCTGCCTAATTGCTCCGGGTAAGACATCCTTCGCTACATGGAGTGAAAGTGATTAAAGTAGGCATCCTCATGAAGTACCAGATCTTAGAGAGAATGCTTTCCACTTTCCTCCTTCAGTATGATGTTACCTATTAGCTTATTGTATTTTTTGTTTTGTTTTTTAGCTTATTGTAAATGGCTTTTATTATGTTGAAGTGAGTTCCTTATATGCCTCATTAATTCAGTGTTTTATCACAAAGGGATATGGAATTTTGCCCACTATTATTTCTGCATAAATTGAGATAATGTGGTTTGAGTCCTTCATTCTGATGGTGTGGGTTAACACATTTATCAGTTTACTATATTGCTTTATCTTGTGCACCCCTGGGATGAATCCCATGATTGTGAAGAATAATTTTTTTACTCTACTACTGACTTTGGCTTTCTAATATTTTAGTGTGCATTTCTGGACCTGTATTCATCAAAAAACAGTGACCTGTATTTTTTATTTATTTGATTCCTTATCTGGTTTTGGTATCAAAGTGACTCTAGCCTCATATAATGTGCTTGAAAGAATTTCTTCTGTTTTTTTGAATAACAAGGAAAATGAAATTAGTTCTTCTTTAAAGGGATGAGAGACTTTCAGTCAGTCTAATGGTTACCAATCTGCTCAAGTTTTCTGCTTTTTCATGATTCTGTCTATGTAAGATATATGTGTCTAGGAATTTGTCATTTTGTTAGACTCTCCAATTTGCTGGCATATAGTTCATAATCTCTAGTGATATTTTGGGTTTTTTGGTTATTTTATTTTATTATTTTTATTTTTTTCATAATTCTATTGATAAACAGCAATGAGACAGTTTCAAATCAAATCGGTAGGACAGTTTCAATAACCAACACACTTCTAGTGATATTTTGTATTCCTGTGGTATCATTTATAATGTTTATTTTTGATCTCTGAATTTGTCTTACTCCTTTTCTTAGTGTAGCTAGGGATTTTTCTATATTATTTAATATTTTTTGAAGAACTGGCTCTTGTTTTATTGATCTTGTGTATTTTTTTTCTATTTCCTTTTCATTTACTTCTCTTATTTTTTATTATCTCCTTCCTTCTACTAATTTTAGGTTTAGTTTTTTTGGTTTTTCTATTCCTTCATCTGGAGTGATGGGTTATTTAAGATCTTTCTATTTTATTTATGTGGGATTAATTGCTATAAACTTCTTTCTTAATGCTTCTTTTGCTGAATCCAATAGGTTTTGGTATGTTGTGTTTCCATTTTCATTTGTCCCCCCCAAAAAAAAATTTTCAATTTGTTTATTGATCTACTCACAATCCAAAACATGTATTCCAGACTTTCTCTTCTTACTGACTTCCAGCTTTGTTGCGTCATGGTAAGCTAAGATAGTTTATATAATTTCAAATTATTAAAAATTTGTTAGTTCTTCTTTGATGGTCTCACATGGGAACTATTCTGGAGAATGTTCCATGTGCTGGTAGGAAAAATGCATGTTCAGCATATGGATGGAGTAATTTGTAGATGTCTCTCAGGTGCATTTGTCCTATGGTACAATTTAAGTTTCTTTTCTGATTTTCTGTTGGATTATCTGTCCATTACTTAAAATAAAATGTCATAAATCAACAAATATTGCTGTAGTGGAAGCTCTCTCTCCCATTAGATCTACTATTACTTGCTTTATATAGTTAGATGCTCTAATATTAGGTACATTATTGTTTTCTTGCCATTATTATATCATGACCTTCCATGTCTCTATTGCTTTTGACTTAAATTTATCTGATAGGAGTATAGCACCCCTGATTTGTTTTGGATTCCATTTTCATGGGATTATTCAATGATTCAACAATTCAATAATTTAAATTATTCAATTTAATCCCTTCAATTTTAGTATCTGTCTGTCCTTAGAGTTGAAGTGAGCTTGTTATAAGTATCATATAGCTGAGTCTCTTTGTTTTTTCTTTTTCTTTTACTTTTTTTTTTTTTTTTTTTTTTTGTGGAACCAGGGATTGAACTCAGGCCCTTGCGCTTTCCAGGCAAGCACTTATTCTATGGAACTATCTCCCCATCCTCTTTTTTTTTTTTTTTTAATTCATTCAGTCTTATCTTTTTATTGGAGAATTCAAATTCTATTTCCATTTAAAGTAATTATTGATAGATGAAGTCTTACTATAGCTGTTATGTAACTTGTTTTCTAGTTTTGTTGTAGATCCTTTCTTTATGCCTCTTACAATTCACTAAAAGTATTATTCCCTCTCTCTCCATTATCATACTTTCTTGATCTGTGACTTGAGTACCAGGTACTTCTGCTCTAACTGCTTAGAATAACAGGGGATAGCCCAACTCCAAAGTCATCATATCATTAGCACTGTGCTTCTGAAACCCCAGTAGACTTTGCCATGCTGCTCCATCCAGGTCACTCTTAATGTGAAAAGGGAGATTCTTAATTAATTGGACAGAGCCCAGTTAGATACTACTGCTCGCTACTCCCCTCTGTGGTGTTCACACCATCTGATCAGCAGTGCACTATCGGACAAGGCATTTTTGTGGTTATTCATGCAAACTGTGTGTGTGAAGAGGCAGCAGCTGTGTTCTATACTGAAACTATAGGTGTGCCTACCCAGGATCAGAATCTCATGCTCCATAGTTTTGCATATGGAGTAATAGCCCTGGCTATTACTCCTAAGGCAGATTTTCTATAGGAGCAGGAGTGAAATGTGGCCCAGGGTGACAGCTGGAACACAGGGTTATCAAGGGAGCCCCAAGCATACCCCTGCAGTGTGGCAGTGTTGGAGCTGCAGAATTTGTTCCCTGCCATTGGTGGAGTGGTGGCATGAACCCCAGGAATGACTACCCTTGTTCTTGGCATTTTAGGGAGTCTTCAGGTATCCAAACCTGCTCCTGGCCTCAACTTGCAGGCCCCCAGCTCTCTCAGTTCTTAAGCATGACACCTTCAGATCCCCTGTGTTACAATATTGTATCTCTACAATGTGGAGTACTTAGCAGATTTGAGTCATTTTCTTTATGCAGAGCTAGTATGTTTGCTAGGCAAGTGTCCCCTGAGCTATTACAGTGGCATGTAATGTTGTAGAGTCTCAGTGAATTCTGAGCCTTAGAGCAGGCTAAATTCTGGCTGTCTGAATCTTGGGGATTCACTGAGAATGATGTGAATTGCTTTTCCCAAGCCAGATTTAAGGTTACTTACTAGGCTAAAAGCCTACAAGGCTGGTAAGCCAGAATTGCCCATATCTGTGCTGACTATTTCCCAAGACCCTTTTGCTCTTAGGCCAGGGGAAATTTTCCCCTCCCTGGGCATGGAGCTCAGATGACTAATGCAGGCATATTTTGTTTCTCTTGCTATATTGTCCCAGATTTTGGAACTTACAAAGTTTCTGCTTTCTCCTATTGTTTTTCAATGTTCTTTCATGTAGCTATATACCTGTTGTGTGGGTCCTTCTTGAAGAGGAGGATGTGAATTATCTTACTTCTATTCAGTCACCTTGCTCCTCTTCTCTGTTTGCCTAAGAGGTTCTTTACTATCTTGAGACCTAGCAGGCTTTTTAAAAATTAATGTTATTTGATAATTTGGTTATAAAATATACTTTATTTTACAAATATTTTTGTGTAACACAGAAATGAAAGTGTTAGTGCTGAGACAAAGATGAAATGAGGAATGTGCCAACAGCTGTTACTCTTCAGTAAAAGTTAGATAATTACAGTTCTGTTGATTGTGTGTTAAATTGACTTAGCAAAAGAATCTTTGCTCTATAACAAGAGCAAAGATTCATTCCCTGACACATATACAAACCATAATAAGGCATTAGATATTTTTTCAAAAACAAAAGGCTCCGTTGCATAGTCAGCCAGCCAGAGGGCTAAGAACTAAAGGGCAGCTCAGTTATGCCCTGTGATCAGAAGGAAGTGAGAGGAGAGAAGCCAGCTTTTGAGTGAACTAAACATTTACCTCTTCCCAGGATGCATGTTTCCTTTGGAGGCTGGCTTAGTTACTTTCTTATTGTTGGGAAAAAATACCTGACAGCCACAAGTCAAAGGAAGGAAAGAAGGTTTATATTACCTCAGAGTTTGTAGAGGTTTTAGTCCATTGTCAGCTGGTTTGAAAGCAGGGTAGCATGATAAAGAGGTCTGTCAGAGGAAACAGTCCATGGCATTGCAGGCATGAAACA
>NW_004524580.1:1192198-1192783 GCF_000260255.1 Octodon degus
GGTACAAGACAAGGATATCCTCTATCACCACTGCTATTCAATATTGTTCTGGATTAATTAGCTATGGCCATTAGACATGAGAAATAAAAGGAATAAGAATAGGCAAAGAAGAAGTTAAATTATCTTTATTTGCGGATGACATGGTGCTTTACTTGGAAGACCCAAAAAACTCCACGAAGACGCTACTACAATTAATACAGAAATTCAGTAGCATAGCATGTTACAAAGTCAATACCCAAAAGTCAATAGCATTCCTCTACACAGACAAGAAGCACACTGAGAGGGAAATCATGGAAAAAATACCTTTTACAGTAGCACTGAGGAAAATGAAATACCTTGGAATTAATCTAACTAAAGAAGTCAAAGATCTTTCCAGGGAAAATTACAGTACTCTGAAAAAGAGATCATAGAAGATTTCAGAAAATAGAAAAATATTTCATGCTCCTGGATAAGAAGAACCAACATTTTGAAGATGGCCATACTCGCAAAATTGCTGTACGGATTTAATGCAATCCCTATCAGACTACCACCGACATACCTCACAGACTTAGAGAAATCATTTGTAAAATTTATCTGGAACCAGAA
>NW_004524580.1:1194058-1209249 GCF_000260255.1 Octodon degus
CCTAAGGTTGCATCACCTTCTACCTGCAAGAAGAAGAAAGGACATTTGTGCAGAAGTAGGTCAATTGTGAATTGAGCCAAACCCTTTACGCACTTGTGATTTCTTAGGCAACATGTTTGACAGCACTGGTGTCACATTTTCCCCCTTCCATGTGGTGATACGCAGTTTGCTATCAGCTGAAAATTATTTTTGGAGTTGTTCATGGAGAAACTCATAAGTAAAACAAAGAACCAATAAAAAAAAAAGAAAGAGAAAGAAGTAAAGCCATGCTGTTATGTTGAACTTTAGGGGACTCAGGTCAACAATTTCTGACATTGCCAGTGAAGCAGAAGACCCAATAATATTATGGACTAATGGACTCTTTTAGAATATTTTGCTGAGTTAACACACCTATAATATTCAATTAACAGAACTAAAGAAGAAAAGGGGATACAGATAAATGTCCATTTTGTATCTGAGTGTTCAAAATGGTTAGGATAGATATATAGTTACATTCTCTTAATGAATAGAGGGATTTGTTCTAATAGTGTTTGTAAGTAGGATATCATGTCCACATTTTGTACAGCAATTAACCACTAGGAAGAATGTATGCAATGTGTTAACCATTGAAACTGTCCTACCAATTTGGTTTGAAACTGTCTCATTGCTCTTTGTTTCTCAATAAAATTATGGGAAAAAAAGAACTAATATTCTATGTTGACTTATACATACTTATACAACAACACCAAAATATATTTTACATGTGTTCTTTTGTCTTTATTATAGTTTTTATTTTGAATGGAGAAGAGAAACTTGTCTTTTTTTTTTTTTTTTTGTATTTTTGGGGAAGGGTCTACAGGGTGTTCAGAGTCTCACTACTAGATTGAACTTGTAGTGATCTGCCTGTTTACAGCCTTCCAAGAGCTGGGATTACAGGTGGCACCACCATGCCCAGTCTTAATTGCTATCTCAGTGCACCCCGGGGCAGGGTCACACGGCAGGCCTGGGGATCGAACCCCTATCCCCTGCGCCTGTTTGCAGGCACTTTAATCTGCTGAGCTATTTGGCTGGCCCTTATGTTTATTACAGATTTAAGATTTTAAAAAATAATCACTTTGTGGAAAGAAAAAGAATGTTTATACCCAAATCAGGTGTCAGTGAAGCAAACAATTTAATTCATTTTTCACATGTTAGTTCCATATTTTGTTTCACTGGTTTCCTGTTGCCTGCTCTTTTGACCTGACTTACTGAACAGACCTCATGGCTGAGTGCTGAAACTACACCTGACAATGAAATTATATTCTGATTTATTCTAGTTTAATGGGTACTGAAAGCTTGCTAACAGTGGAATTGAGATTAGAGTTTGTACTTTGTAAGAGCTAGGGATTTTCACATCATCTTTCCACCAATTTATCATTCATATCATCTCATTATTTTGGGAAAATGCTTTCTATCTCTGGGAATAAATCAGATCTTTCAGTATCTGTTTTCATAGTGGTGGCATCCATTCTGTTTTGAAACTAGTTGTGAGTATAAATGTTTACAGTGAAGCTAGGGGGTAATTGCATATAAGTGAGACAGAAATATTAGGTAATAAAATTACTAGATATTAACCAATACAAGTTTTTATTGTATTGATTAATGAATGTAATGCCTTAAAATCAGTCTCTTAGACTTGCTATCATTCCTATTAAAAATAGAAAAAAAACCCAAAATAAGTAAACAGAGTATACTTAGATTTTGCGTATATTTGTTTGTATTCTAATGTTGCAGTAAAGGGAATACATACTCATTTTATGATGCACTTGTTCCCCATTTAGCAGTCATATAACTAAAAAATGAATTTATTTTATTATCTTTACTATATTTCCACAGCAAGATTGGAGATACAAAGTTTAATAAAAGGGTATGAATGGGAATAGCAAACAATCAATCATTATGTCTCAATATTATGTGTTGAATTTGAAGCAACAATGAAGAAAAGTATAATTACATTCTTCCTTTTACATGAAGAATGGGAAAGAACCACCCTTGTATATCTATTAAGTATTTTTATATATAATTTTTCTTCATATGTACATATTAATTCATTTTTCACTTAAACATTGTGTTTTCTTATAAAATGTGTTTATATGAACATTGTGCATACATGAGTCACTGTGTATATACCACACACATACAAATACACTTTTCTGTTTGCCAATGTTGTTTAACTGCTGCCCTGATTTTTACATTCTTAAATGCTTCAGCAAATGTGCTATCTTGATTTGCTTATTTCAATAATTTGTCCTTTATTTTTACTGCTGTAAGACAGTAATGGAGATGGAAAATTATAGGTGGGAAATTGATGATCTCTAATGGAGAAAAGGACATCTTTCATTCCTATCATTGGAAAGATCTGTAATGATACAAAAAAAGATATTTGTGTGCTAAACAGTAGGAAAAGAAGAACAGAAAATTTCATGCTCTTGGTATTGTGTTGTATTCTTTTTTTTTCTGTATTTAGGACAGGGTCTACAGGCTCTCACTACATAGATTGGACTTGTAGTGATTCTTCTGTTTTCAGCCTCCCATGTGCTGGAATTACAGGCATGCACCACCACCCCCAGTCTTAGGCGGTATTCTTGATGTTAGGTTTGCTTGATATTAAGAAAAGCAAGGTTGTTAGAAAAAGGACTTATGGGATCAAGATGGAGAGCCAAAGAAAAGAGATCATTTATAATGAATATGGAAAATTTTGGAAGAAAACAATGTAGGCACACAAACTAAGTGGTTCTGAAATTGTGTAGCTCAAGTTTGTTTGTTTGTTTGTTTGTTTGTTTGTTTGTTTGTTTAATATGTTTGGTACCGGGGGGAAACTCAAGTTTTAAGGCAATAAATCTCATCAGTGGTCTTTCTGTAGAGTAATGGTTCTCAACCTTGGCTGCATGTTACAATTTCCAAGAGGAGCTTATAAAATACCAATGCCAGGTTCCAAAAATACCAGCATTCAAGGTCAGTGTATAGAAACCATGTGCAAGAGGAATTCAAAATTAGAAACAGTATTGTTTACATCAAAGAAAATGCAGGACTGAAGCAAAGACAGCAAGACTTGCTCAGGATCTGTATGCTGTAAACCTGATGAAATCAGCAAAGACATAAATAAGTGGAGAGACATATTCATGAATTGAAAGACTCAACATAGTACAGATGTAAATTCTCCCCAAATGGACCCATTGCTTTAATAACGTTTTCTCAAAATCACAGAAAGTTTTGTTGTAGAATATTAAAGCTTATTTTAAAATTTATATGAAAATCAAAAGGCTGAGGATAGCTCAAGCAGGCTTTATTGTTTATAAATTTGGAAGGCTCACTTCGATATAAATGGTACTATAATAGTATTGGTAGAGGGATATACTTACAACTCAACAGACTCACCATCCAAAAACAGACTCCATAACTATGCTTCACTGATTTATGACAGAGGCACAGCTTCCGGCAGAGGAAGGGCCTCCTTCTCACCAGGTGATATGGGAATAATTGGACATCCTCATGCAAAAGACAGAAGAAACCTCAAAACTTGTAGAAAACCTGCAAAACTTGAAGAAAAAAGTCAAAGGAGAAAAATCTTAGCATTACAAATTTTCTGTTGCTGTGACAAATATCTGAAGTAAACAGTTTATAAGGAGGAAAAGTGTTTGGCTCATGGTTTTGTAATCCACAGGCACTCGGCCTGTTGCTGTGGGCCTGTGTGGCTAGAGTACCATCAAGGAGCATGTATCAGAGGTTCGTTCTCTCATGGTGGCTGAGAAGAAGAGTCTCAGTGTCCTCTTGACAGGGAACCCCACCGGTACCTTAGTGTCCTTCCACTAAAGATGCCACCACCTTCAGGTAGCACCTTGGGCTAGTGACTAAGATTTTAGCATGTGGGGCTTCAGGGGATATTAAGATCCAGACCATAACTAAGCTCTGGGATTGGACAAATGATTCTTTGATACCAAAAGAATGATCCATAAGTGGAGAAATGAGACTTATTCAAAATTAAAATTTTTATCTTGTGAATGATCTCACTAAAAGAATGAGAAGACAAGCTCTGAATTTGGAGACAATATTTGCAAACCATGTGTTTGGCAAGGAACTAGAATCTGCATGACACAGACAATTCTCAAATTGTGCAATCAGAAAACAGCTCAGGTAAAGAATAGTTACACTGAAAAAGCTTTAAAGATGGCAAATGAGAACTTGAAAAAATGTTCAATATCCTTAGGCACCAGAAATACAAGGAAATATCACCACATACATTCAAAATGGCTATTTTTTATAAAATGACCTTCAAAATACTAGTCAGGATGTAGAAGAAAAACCACACATTCCTGGTGAAAATGTGACCTAGTACAATTTGTGGAAGCAGTTTGATGGTTTCTTATGAAACTACCACATAACCTAGCATTTACACTCTTAGGTGTTTATCCCACAGAAAAGACTACATTGCCATGAAAACATACACAGAGGTACACGGAAGCTTGATCTGTAGTAGCCAAATCTGGAAATGACCCAGATATTCTTTAGAAGATGAATGATTAAACTGCTATCTCTGGGAGACTATGCTGAGTAGAAAGCATTGATCCCAATAGGATACATACTACATGGCTCCAGTTGTATCACAAATGACAACATTATAGGAATAGAGAACATAGTGGTGGCTTCCAGGGGTCTGAAGGGGAAGGGTGGCTGGGAAGCAACACCAGGGATCCTGTGATGATGGGAATGTGTGATGTCCAGACCACACCAACACCACTATTCCTGCTAGGAAAAGGCAAATCCTGATGCTAAGTGTTCACTCCTGAGACTGAAATTGAATTGGTGCAAAATGTAGCCTGACCTATGAGTTTTTCTTTTGGCTTTTTTCCTTTAAACATTGTCAAAGGAGGAGTTCTACATATGTGTCCAAGAATAAGAAACATTATGCTAGATGCCCTAACCTGGCTATAAAAGCATAGAAAGCAAACTGGACTGAACTATGATTGGGAGTTACAGGATGGAAAAATTGAAAATAAAATAAAAATAATGTGATGCTCCTGGCAGCATCATTAGAGGAAACAGAGATCTGTCCATCAACTCTGTGATTCTACAAAAGGCATGGCATGAGAGCTGAGGGGCTGTATCCCACAGAAATGTCCAGTATGAGTCCAACCGAAGACTTAGACTCCATGGCAGTGTCCTCCGCAGGTCGAGCTGGAGGCCTAGAGCCCATAACACTGTCTCATGTAAGTCTATCAAGGATCTGTTCTGGGAAGGCCCAAAGGTCAGTGGTAGAAGTTAGAGAATCTGTACCAGTGGTATGAACGATTTGTTCCAGATCTGCACTGGAACCAGGAAGTGACCCTCAAAAGTAAGGACCAGAGCTCCTCCAAAGTGAACCTCAGCCACCTTCAGTGAAAATGAGGTCTGAAGCTCCTTCAACCATGAGAACGGTTGGATTCTTTGGGTTTCTTTTGCATTTGACTCTGGGAGAATATTATAACATAATTCTATAAATTGTGTTTTCTATATTAAATTGCTTCCCTTGCAAACTCTGACTAACACACATCCATATATATTACAAATTATTATGAATAGAGAGCATTTTGACATGTCTAGACATATTATGCTGTGATAACACAAATAATACACACACAATAATGTCTGATAATTTTGTTTAGTTACATTATTTTCTTTCAACTTCTGAAAAGAATCAGGAGAAAAATGATGTTCTGTGAGCATCACAAGAAGCCGGGAGTCTCCACAACTTTGCAGCCTCAATATTGCAAAGTTTTGAGGAGCAAGGCAGAGCCCAACATATTACAGAATGGTGTTGCTGCACCAGGTTCCATAATGGAAGCAACATAAAAAATTGGTTCTGCAGAATCAAATTCACAGTTCCCAGCAGCCCAGATTCTTGACCCTATAGCCAAGAGAGAGGGATGCCTGACTACTGCTCCAGATGGCATCAGACCTTGATATCATACACATGGGGCGGATTTAGATGCATGCAGAATGCAAGAGTTATGGGGTTAAAAATGCTTTTACTTCTATTTCAGAAGTCCTGGGAGGCCAGAAAATGTGCTCCTGAGAAGGCAATATGTGAAGCTGTATGTAAATCCAAAGGTGCAATGGAAACTGCTAAAGTTTGGAAAAACCAGGAATGTAGATCATCTAAGAAAAGCTGCATTGCCTGGCAAGTGCAAGGGCCTGAGTTCAATCCCCAGCTCTGAAAGAAAGAAAGAAAGAAAGAAAGAAAGAAAGAAAGAAAGAAAGAAGAAGAAAGAAAGAAAGAAAGAAAGAAAGAAAGAAAGAAAGAAAGAAAGAAAGAAAGAAAGAAAAGCTACAAGGAGAGAGCAAAGCAGGCCTAAGACAGAAGCTTTAAGAACTGTAAGCACAAGAAGTACCACAAGGGTAGAGTCACTGAGGACATTTGGAGCTCACAATTTGCCACAGATTGCTTCACATGCTAGATGTAGAACTACAGGTCTTAATGTTTGCCCTCCTGGATTTTGAACTTGCTTTGATCCCAATCTGTATCCTTCTTTTTGTACCTTTTGGAATGAAAATGTTTATTTTGTGCCATTGAATGTGGAAAATGTTTAATTTTGTTTTCATTTGTACAGGCTCTTTCAACTAAGACTTTGCCTAATATTTCCTAAGTGACTTGGGACTTGGACTTTTCAGCAATGCCGAAACTGCTAAGACTTTGGCAATGCTAGGCCAGTGAGATAGCTCAGCAGACTGAGCACCTGCTTAGGCAAGTGCAGAGACCAGGGTTTGATCACCAGCACCACATGCCACACTAGGCCCACCCCTGGACACAGTGAGCCAGGCCACAGAGACTGGGCATGGTGGCACACATCTGTAATCCCAGCATTGGGGAGGCCAAAAACAGAAGGATCACTATGAGTCCAAGCTGCATAGTCCAAGCCCTATACCAAATGCAAAAAAAAAAAAAAAAAAAAAAAAAAAAAAAAAAAAAAAAGACTTTGGCAGCTCTTGAAGAGAGACCAAATGCCTTTTACCTACAGGAATGTGCATCAGGCTTTGCAGGCCCAGGGGCACAATGTTATGATTCTAATGTAATATAATTACTGATAGACTTAATGGTGATTTTTAAAGATTGTTAAACCTGCCTGTGTTACAATGTTGGAGTTGTGAAATAAGAATAAGCATATTTTGTACCTGAAAATTGGTTTTAAAAAAATGTGTCTGGTTGCCAAGTTGACAAGGGGTGGATTGTAATATTTGATATATTGTGTCAACTTGAGAAGTTTAGAAGTTTAACTAAACAACTCAGCAGGAGGCCAGGATTTTCCCTTTGTGAATACCCTCATCCTGTTCAAGAGGAAAGCATGGTGATTGTTGGAGTGTTACACATGCCCTGGAGGGTCAGGGAAAGTGCTTACAATATAAGGGAGGAAAAGAAGCTTGTTTACTCCATTTTTGCTCTTGTTGCTTTTGCTGTATTCTGCCACCTTGAACAGTTACCTCTGTGTCATGCCATATGAACTAAATAAACCTTTCCTTCCATAATTTTGGGTGTTGGGTATTTTGCATGAACAAGCAAAAATGTAAGCAATACATATGCACCAAGTACCAGCGCACCCAACTACATACAACAAACACTAATAGATATAAGAACTCAGGTAACCACTAATACAGTTATAATGAGAGACTTCAGTACCCCACTGTCCTAAATAGATCAATCAAGTAGACAAAAAGTCAACAAAGAATCAAACCCTTGAACATATGGACTTAGTAGACATCTACAGAGTATTTCACCTCGTAACAGAATGTGCACACTCTTCTCAGCAGCATGTAGTACTTTCTCCAAAATAGACTAATATTAACTTGTAGAACTTGCTAAAGTAAAAGCAAAGGAAGTGAAATTATCCCATGTATCTTATCAGATCATAGTGCAATGAAACTAGAAATGAATAGTAAAAGAAACCACAAAATCTACATAAATATTTGAAAATTGAATAATACCCTAACCAATGGATCACAGGTAAAATTAAGGAAGAAATTAGACAGTTTCTACAATGCAAGAGAAATGTATAGCAGTCAATTCCCACAGGTGAAAAACAGAGAAAGCACAACTAAATATTTTATGTTTGTTATACTTTGCATGTAGTTGTCCCTCCAAAGCCTCATGCAGTCATTGGGTTAGGGATCTAGAGTTTGTGACTAATTAATGATCCAAGGCTGGGATTATGGGTTTGAATACTGCTAGGATTATAGGTGTAAGTGCTACACCCACTCTGGGGCAGATAGCCTGAAGGTTAGAGGCCCAAAAGGAGAGAGGCTTGCCTGTGCCACTGCTGCTGCTGCTCCTCCCTTTTGCCTTTACTCTTTAATGTTTTCCACCACCATGTACTGCTGCCCTCTGCCATGTGGCACTCTGCCTTAGAGCCAGCCAAGTATGAAATGAAACCTCCGCAAACTGTGAACTAAATAAACCTTTCCTTCCTTAATTTTAGGTGTTGACTGTTTTGTCCCAGCAACCAGAGAAAAGCAACTAAGAAAATATTGAACCTTGAGCTTCTAAAAACAGAAGAACAAGTTAAACACAAAAAAGTATGATGGAGGACATTTTGAGGATCAGAGTGGAAATTAATGGAATTGAGACTAAGAAAACAAAACAATCAATTATTTAAGAAGTTGGTTCCTAGAAAAATTGAATAGATAAAACCTTAGCCAATCTTATCCAAAAAGGAAAGAAAAGAAAAGATACAAAACCATGCAATTAGAAATGAAAAGGGTGAAATCATAATGGATCCTGCAGAAATCCAGAAGATTATCAATTCCTATTTTAAGAATCTGTTCCAGTCCTAGCCCAGGCCCAATGTGTGTGTGGGAGAGCTTCTGGCTTCCCTGTGCCGGCAGGACCTACTGGTCCCAGCCCAGGTGCAGCATGGGTGAGACGCTTTTCCACCCCCTTAGAATGCCCCCCACCATTCTGCAGCACCTCCTCTACCCCGCCTGCCCAGTAGGAATTTCTGCCGCAATCCGGGAACCCCCAGATCCAGTCCTAGCCCAGGCCCAGTGAGTGTGTGGGAGAGCTGCCTCTCCCCCTTACTCCAACTTGTCCCCTCCAGACTCAGCTCAGGCCTGGCATAAAGGCTTGGGGTGAAACCGTGCAGCTGCAATCCCTGCAGACAGTGTAGGGAACAGAACCACTCAGCTAGTCCAGGAGCAGAACATCTTGCCAGAGGGGCACAACAGGTTCACCCCCAAGGGCAGCAGCAGGAAGGAGCTGAGCACAGCAGCCAGACCCAAGCCAGGCACAGCTGGATAAATCCAAACTTTGTAGATCGGCACCTGAACTTCAGTAGGTGCTAAGATTATAACTGCAACAAAGATCTACAACAAAGGTCAGAAGATAGTGCCACACAAAATGACAACAAGAAGGAGCAAAATACAATCTCAGAACCCAAGCCACCCATAACAATTGCAGAGAACACTAACACAGAACAAATTCAGAATCACACAGCTGAAAGCAATGAATCAACGGCTTCTGAACTAAACAGCTCTAAAAAGGTATAGAGGAACTCAGATTGGAAATTAAAAAAGAAATCCCTGAAATAATAACCTCTGCAGTAAAGAATCAGATGCAGAAATATAAGGAGAAAACCCAATGCCCACCTAGAACAAGTGCAGAGGACACTAGCTCAGCTCAAATATATGAATTAATAGTGTCGATAGTAAATAAGCAACAGCAGAAAGTCATAGAGGAAATCAGAGCAGAAATCTTTTCTACTTGCTCAGCTCAAATGTACAAATTAATAGCATTGATAGTAAATAAACAATAGCAGAAAGTTATAGAGGAACTCAGAGAGGAATTATTTTCTGAAATAAAAAAAGAATTCTCAGAACTCATAGCATCTGAAGTAAAGAATCAATGTCAAGCCATACAGTTGTATGTAGAAGATGGACAAGGCAACAATCCTGAGAATCTCCAGAAGTTTTGTGAATCTAGCAGTTAATTGGAAAGGTTCTCACCCTGACTAACTATATATACTGATACCTGTGAAATAAGCAACTGCACTGAAGATGATAATCTGTAATAGTAGTTTCATGCTTGGGGTCTCTGTCATTCTGGTCTTCTGAATAGGGGCTGCTTGTCATGACATGCCAGTTGCTGCTGTGCTGTCTCTTGGGTAGATGATTGTTCAAAAAGAAGGGGATGGTGAATGAAGGCAAGAGACAAGAAAAGGAATATTGTGGGACTGTCCTGCTTCAAGGTTGTATATGGTTAGATTTTTGGACTTATGTGTAAACATAAGAAGTATATAATTCTTTATGCCTATTTTAAAATATATTCTAATCATTAAATGTTTTTTCATCATATTCTGTAGGGACTTAAAGTTCAACATATCAATACTTGATGAAAAATACCTGTTGCACGTTGTGCCTAAGATGTTTGATATTCAGACAGACAGTGAGGTTAAGCTTAGCAGCCTAGGTTGTATGGTAATAACAATAAGCTTGTCTTCTGGATGGTTAACAACCTAAGTTTGCAGACCAAAATTAGAGAAAAAGGAGGGCTGCAAGGAAAGCCAACATTTTGGCCCTAGCCTTCTAAGGTCAATTAAGACTCAGGACATATGAGAACTTGTACTGTAACATCATGTAACTTGGCAGTGTCCCAAATTTTCTGATCAAGGAGATTAGGGGGCCAAAGAGGAAAGTGATCAATGATGTAGAGTGTGCCTAAGGAGAGTCACATGGAGAGAAAACATTCTCTCAGGCTTTCACAGAGAGCACATTGGCCAAACAATGGTCGTGACTCATCCACATGGCTGACACTGACAAAGGTTCTACAATCTGAGGTACAGGATCTCAGCATAAATCTTAAGGGGATTTCACTGACCTTATCAGACCCAAAAGCTACAACTCTTGTTGTATAGGTCCTGCTTTACCTTGGTCCTAACCATCCAGCAGAAAAGTATAAAAACGAAATGTAAGAAGTAAAGACCTGCTGTTATGTTGAGCTGTAGGGGACTCAGGTCAACAATTTCTGTCATTGCCAGTGAAGTGGAAGACCCAATACTATTATGGGCTACTAGACTCTTTTAGAATATTTTTCTGAGTTAACACACCTATAATATTCAATTAACAGAACTAAACAAGAAAGGTGTTACAGAAGAATGTCCATTTTGTATCTGTGTATTCAAAGTGGTTAGGATAGATATATAGTTACATTCTCTTAATGAATAGAGGGATTTGTTCTAAGGGTGTTTGTAAGTAGGATATCATGTCTGCATCTTGTTCAGCAGTTAACCATTACGAAGAATGTATGCAATGTGTTCATTATTGAAACTGTCCTACCAATTTGGTTTGAAACTGTCTCATTGCTATTTGTTTCTCAATAAAATTATGGGAAAAAAGAGAATCTGTAGTCTAATAAAACAGAAATCTCAGAAGAAATAAGCCTATTACTAGATATATACAAATTACCAAAGGTTCATGAAGAAGATATTTAATTTCTAAGTAACCAATTATCAGTCAATGAACTTGAAGGAGTAATTTTAAAACCCTACTAACAAAAGCCCACTTCCTGCTGGACTCACAGCTGATTTCTACATGAACTTTAAAGTAGATCTAATACTATTACATCTCAAACTCTTTTAACTGAAAGGGAAACAGTGCTGCCAAACTCCTTCCTGGAAGCAAGCATTACCCTGAAAAGAAAACTACAGAAGGATCCAACTAAAAAAGAGAAGTACAGGCAATCTCCTTAGAAAACATAGATGCAAAAATCTTGAATAAGATACCTGCAAACAAGATGCACAAAATCATTGAGAAGATTATACAACATAACCAAGTAGGATTTATCCCAGAAATGACCTGATGGTTCACCATATACAAGGCAATAAATATAATGCACTACATTAGCAGAATCAAGAACAAAAACCACATGATCCTCTGAATAGATGCAGAAAAATATTTGACAAAGTCCAACATTCATCATGACAGAGTACTATACGGAATTGGAATAGGGAAGACTCATTAACCTAACCCCTACGGGAAAAGCCCCTGCTCTGTATTCATGCCCACTTGCTAGATGATTCACTTGCCCATTTGATCCTGATTTAGTCAATTCTACCTGAGCAATTGTACTTGTAGTCCTACTGGTTAACCATAATTTTGTCCCACCTCGTGCTAGTTTCCATATTTTCCACCTTGAATCAACCTTACCTCATGGTTTTGCTCTATAAAAACCCTAGAAAAAGCAGATTGCTTGGCAAGCTACGTGGGTTCCCTTCTCTCCCTCTCTCAGAAGAAGCTTTCTTTCCCCTGATAAATATATTCTGCTCTTTTAAGAAAGGAAGGTCTTTATTTCAATCTGATAAAAGCCATCAATAATAGGCCAACAGTCACCATCACACTAAATGGTAAAATACTGAAAGCTTTCACTCTCAAATCAGGAACAAGACAAGAATTCCCACTATTACTAGCTTTATTAAATATAGTTCTGGAAACATTAACTGGAGGAATTAAATAAGAGAAAAAATTTGAAAAGTAAAGATAAGAAATAAGGAAGTTATTGTTTTTTGCAGATGATGTGCTATTGTATATAGAAAAAACATGAAAACAATACCAAACGATTCTTAGAGTTAGTAATTAAAATCAGTAGTGTATCAGGATATAGTCAACACAAAAATCAGTAGCATTCCTGTAGAAAAATTTTTAAAAAATCTCACTCAGAGAAAAATTAGAAACAGCCCCTTTCAAAATAGCATCAAAATAAGTGAAATATTTTGGCATAAATCTAACAAAGGAAGTAAAATCCTTTACATTTAAGAGAACTACAGTACTCTGAAACAGGAGATTAAATATTATATACAAAGAGAAGATATCCCTTGTTCTTGTATAATAAGAACGAATATGGTGAAAATGGTCACAATTTCAAAGCCATTATACTGATCGAATGCAATTTCAATCAAAATACCAACAGAATGTCTCAAAGAACTAGAGAAAACAATCCTAAGATTGACATAGAACCATAAGAGACCTTAAATAGTGAAAACAACTCTGAGCAAAAAAAGGCAAGGCAGGGGACATCGCAATCTCTGATTTAAAGTTATATGATGGAGTTACTGTGATAAAAACAGCATAAAACTGGCAAACAAAGAGATCTCAGGATAAATAGAGCAGAATGGAAGATGCAGAAAGAATTCCAAACACAATCAGTTATCTTTAACAAAAGAGTCAGCCACCATCACTGGAAAAAGGAGAGCCTCTCTAATAAAAAGTGCTGGGAAAACTGGCTAGAAAAATGCTGAAAGTTGAACTAGACTCAGATCTACCACAATGCCCTAAAATAAAATAAAAATGGATTAAAGATCTAAATATAAAAATAGAAAGAATTTGTTGAAAGGTAGACTAGGTAAAACTCTACAAGACATAGGCAAAGAATTTAGAAACAAAATCCCAATCTCACAGGAAATATTACAAAGAATTAAGAAAATTGTTAATTGCAAACAATTAACAATTGGAACTACATTCCATTAAAAAGTTTTGGTACAGGTGCAGGGGAGATGGCTCAGTGGAATAAGCACTTCCCTGGCAAGTGCAAGGACCTGAGTTCAATCCCCAGTTCCACTAGACAAAAAAAAAAAAAAAAAAGTTTTGGTACAGGAAAAGTAATCACCAACAGAGTGAAGAGACAATCCACAAAATGGGGAAAAAATTAACCATCGCTCCTCAATGGACCAACATCTAGAATAAAGAACTAAAAAAAAGACACTCAAATTTAAAGACCCAATCTAAACCTGGGCATCATAAATGAATAAATACATCTCAATTGAAGAAATACAAAGAGCAGCAATTAACAATTGGGACTACATCTCAATTGAAGAAATACAAAGAGCAGCAATTAACAATTGGGACTACATTCCATTAAAAAGTTTTGGTACAGGAAAAGTAATCACCAACAGAGTGAAGAGACAATCCACAAAATGGAGAAAAAAATTAACCATCTACTCCTCAATGGACCAACATCTAGAATATATAAAGAGCTAAAAAAAGACACTCAAATTTAAAGACCCAATCCAAACTTGGGCATTTTAAATGAATAAACACATCTCAGTTGAAGAAATACAAAGAGCAAATAAATATGTGAAAAAATGCTCAACCTCAGTGGTCATTCTAGAAAGGCAAATTAAAACAATCCTGAAATTCTGAGTCCAGAAAGAATAATTATCAATATGAAATCATCTGCTGAAAAATGCTGGTGAGCCTGTGGGGGAAATAGAACCCTTCTCCACTACTAGTAGAAATTTAAACTGATGCACTTACTATGGAAGTCAGAATAGAGATTCCCCAAAAAATTAGAACTAAAAGTTCCATTTCCTGAGCTATTCCCCTTCTAGGTATCTTCCCTAAAGAATTACAAGCATCATATCACAGTAATATATGTATACCCAACTGTATAGCACACAGTTTCTAATATCTAAGTCTTGGACATAGCCCATATGCTTGTCAAAAGATGAATGGTTAAAGAATGTGGTATTTATATACAATAGAGTAGTATGCAGCCATAAAGAATAAACTTGAGTCATTTGTAGGATAATAGATGTACCTAACAATCATTATATTTAAGTGAAATAAGTAAGGCACACAATTTTAACTATCATATTGCTTCTTTTTGTGGGGAAAACTCAAAGGATAAATAAAGAGCAAACCTGAATACATATTCTGAAGTAGGAAGAAAATATTCAAGTGGAAAGAGGGACAAGAGAAGTGGGAAGGTAAAAAGAAGCAAGGGAAAAGGAAAAAGAGAATGGCAGGAAAAACTTGGAAATGGTGTTCTATTCTTAATATAATTTACAATAGAAAAGATTTTACAGTGAACACAAAATAGACAAAAACATTAGAAGTGATACAGAATTTCACTAAACAAAAAGATGGGAATTCAACTATGGCTGTTATATTGCTTAATATTGTCTTCAAATTAGATTCTTAGATTACCAGATATGAACATCCAAAATTGGTTTTAAAAGGGCATAAAAAATTAAAAAGAAGAAGAAGAAATTTAAGCATTAATTTTACCTTTCAATAGACAAGTAGAATTCAGCAATACACTTATCTAAGTTATCCTGCATATATAAGTAAGTGTATCTTTTTCTCTATTTCTCTTTCTTTCTTTCTTTCTTTCTTTCTTTCTTTCTTTCTTTCTTTCTTTCTTTCTTTCTTTCTTT
>NW_004524580.1:1209422-1210654 GCF_000260255.1 Octodon degus
TTTCTTTCTTTTCCTTTTGCTTCATTTGTCCTTTTCCTCATCCCACTTGTTCCTTCACTTTGAACTGATTCTATTTCACAGGATCTAGTATACCTTTCAGATTTTATTTGCTCTTTTACACAGGTGGATTTGATTTATTTCATGTATGAGTACGATCTCCAGTTGTATCCATTTACCTATAGGAGTGTTGAGTTTATCTTTTTTTTTTTAGATCATTATATTAAAATAGCACATCTTTTTATTCAATCCTCAGTTGATAGGCATGTGGGTTGTTTCCAAGATTTAGCTGTGACAAGCTGCTCTGCTATACACTTGGGTGCACTTGTATCTCTATGGTATGATGTTTTGAGTTCATTTGGAAAGACACTAAGGAGGTGAATAGGGGAGTTGAATGTGAACTCCAATCATAGATTTTTTACTTCTATATTGGTTGTACCAGTCTACACTCCCACCAAGAGTGGAGAAGGGCTCCTTTTTCTCCACAGACCCTCCAGCATTTGTTATTGACTTCTTGACGATAGCCAATATTTCTGTAATGAGATGGAATCTCAGTATTGTTTTAGTTTGCATTTATTGAATGATCAATGATATCGAACATTTTTCTGTATGCTTATTTGCCATTTCTATTTATTTATCCAAGAAGTGTATATTCATTTCAGATGCCAATTTTTGGTTTGCGTCTTTGAGTTTGGGAGGCTTGATATTTTTTATTTTTGTATATGTTCTAGATACAAGTCTTTTGTCTAAGGGACAGTGAGCTATAACTTTTTCCCAATTCATGGATCTTCTTTTTACTTTTTTGCCAATTTTTTTTGATGTGCAGAAAGATTTCAAAAAGATGAAATCCCAGTGGTTGATCCTTTGAGGTATATTCTTGTGTAGTTTGGTTGTTCGTGAACTCTCTACATACCCTTAAGTATTTCAGATTTTTGCCTACTCTCTCCTCTGAAAGATTTACTGTTTCTGTTTCAATATTTATATTTTTTATCTATTTTGACTGAAGCTTAATGCATGGTGATATACATGAGCATAATTTTAGCCTTAGGCATGTGGAAAGCCAACTTTCCTAGCACCACTTATTCAAAGAGGCTTTTTTTTTTTTCCAGTGAACATGTTTGGCCCCTTTGTCAAACAAAGTTTTTGCATCTTCTAATCTATTCCATTGATACTCAGGTATTTTTTTCCAGTTGATTTTATCACTGTAGCTTTGTAGTATATTTTTAAGTCAGGGA
>NW_004524580.1:1211049-1215692 GCF_000260255.1 Octodon degus
CATTGCTTGTATTCAGAAATGCTATTGATTATTAAGTGGTGACTTTGTATTGTTCTGTGCTACTAAATTTGGTAGTTAAATGTGCCAGTCTCTTGGTGGAGTTTTTGGGGTCTTCTATGTAGAATATCCTTTCATCTGCAAATAATGATAATTTCACTTTTTCTTTCCAATTATTATTTCTTTTATTTCTCTTTCTTCTGTAATTGCTCTGGTTAATGTTTCCAGAACTTTATTTAGTAGGAGGGGTGACAGAAGGCATCCTTTTGTTGTTCCCAATTTTAAATGAACATTTTCAGTTTCTGTATATTTAGTAAAATGTTGGTTTGTCATGTATGGTTTTTATCAGGTTGAGGTAAAGACCATCTATTCTGATTTTCTATAAGGTTTTGTCATGAATGAGTTTTGGACTTCGTCAAAAACTTTTTCTGCATATATTAAGATGATCATGTGCTTATTGTCTTTGGTTCTGTTGTTCTGCTTACACAACAATCATTGCATTCCTGGGATGAATCCCACTTGTTCATGATGTAAAATCTTCTTGATGAGTTGTCAAATTCTGTTTGGTAGTAGTTTATTGAGCAATTTTGCTTCTATGTCCATTAGGAGAATTGGCCTATAGTTCTCTTTTTTGGTTGGGTCTTTCATTTTGACATCAGAGTGATACTTGCTTCCAGAAATGAGTTTGGGATAATTGCTTTCCTTTGAATTACATTGAATATTTTGAGAAGAATTGACACTAAACTTCCTCTACATTTCTTGTAGAAGTCAGCTGAGTATCTATAAGGACCTTGGATTTTCTTTGTTGTTAAGTTTTTAATTAAAATTTAAAATACTTTGACTGATACTTGGTTATTCAGCGTTTTTATATCTTCTTGATTTAACTTTGATAATTCATACGTATCTAAGAATCTGTTCATTTCCTGTGTTTTCCATTATATGAGAGCAAAGGTTTTTGAAGTAGGTACTGATAATCTTCTCAATATCTACAGGATCTTTAGTGTTTTCACCTTTCTCCTTCCTTACTGCATGAATTTAAATATGTTTTCCTTTTCTGATAAGGTTAACTAGAGGTTTATCAATTTTACATATTCTTTCAACAAACCAACATTTTGATTAATTAATTCTTTGCATTGTTTTCTTAGTCTGCATTGGGTTAATTTCTGTTCTGATCTTTATATTTCCTGCCTTTTTGGGTTTTTGGCTTAACTTGCTTTGCTTTTTCTAGAAGTTTTAGGTACACCATACAATTGTTTATTTGGTCTTATTCAGTTTTCGTGATGTGAGAATTTACCACTATAAATTTCCTTCTTAAGACTGCTTTCATTGCATCCCACAGCTTCTGGTATGTTGTATCTGCACTTTTTATTGTAAATATTGTTTAATTTCTTCTTTAATTTTTATCTGTGACCCACTGATTCTTCAGGAGGATATTATTTAATTTTGATGTGTTTGTGGAATTTTCATAGTTTGTTTTGTCTATAATTTCCAGTTTCACTGCACTGTGGTCAAATAATATGCATGGAATAATTTTGATGTTTTTTGCACTTATTTAAGCATGCTCTACATGCTAGTATATGTTCTATTTTGGAGAACGTCCCATGTGCAGCTAAGGTAAGTGTGCATTCTGATGTTGTTGGGTAGAACACTCTATAAAGTTCTATGAAGTCTATTTTTTCACAAGTTTGGTTTATTTTTTAAATTATTTTATTTTATTTTTTGGTACTGGGAATCAAACTCAGGACCTTGAGCTTTCCAGGTAGGCACATGTGCTCCTGAGCTATATCCCCAGCTCATATGTTTAGTTTAGTTGTGCTATTTCTCTGTTGAATTTTTGCCTACTGGATCTATCTCTTTGTGACAATTGGGTGTAAAAGTCCCCCACTACAGTTCTGTTATTGCTCATATGATCTTTTATGTCTGCTAAAATTTGTTTATGTAGGTGGGTCCTCCTAAATTGGTTGCATATATATTTATGACTCTTATCTCTTCCTTTTCCAGTTTTCCCCTAACAAGTATGTAGTGATCTTCTTTATCTCTTTTCATCATTCTTGGTTTGAAGTTAACATTATCAGCAACCAGAATAGCTACCCCTGCTTTTTTCTTGCTTTCTGTAACATACGGTAATGTTTTCCATCCTTTGACTTTCAGTCTATGACTTTCCTTTTAAGTTAAATATGTTTCTTGTATACAGCATACCTTTGGATTTCCTTTATTGATCCATTCTACTAGTCTGCTTCTTTATATTAGTGTATTGAGACCATTTATATTGATGGCTATAACTGATATGTATTGGCTTATCTTATGCTATTTTCCTCTTGTAGGTTCCATACCTTTCCCCCTCTATTTAATTGCTTTCTTTGTTTCATGGCTCCCTTCTGTTATTGTTCTTGAAGCCTTGGTCATTTTTGTCTCTAATGTCTGTTAGTACTCTTTGTAGGTTGGCTTGGTGGTCATGAATTCTTTCAGTTTATGTTTGTCATGGAAGTATCTTATCCTTCTATTAAATTTGATAGACAGTTTTTCAGGGTACATCAATTTGAGTTGAAAGTTGTTTTCTTTCAGGACTTAAATACTTCACTCAAAGCTCTTCCTGACTTGATGATTTATGATGAGAAATCTGCTATGGTCTTATTGGGCTTTCCGTTATAGGTTCTTCACTCTAATAGCTTTTAATATTTTGGTTTTTTGCTGAATTTCTTGGATCTTGATTGTTATGTGTCTGGGTGTAGATTTATTTTGTTTATGGCTAATTAGAGTTCTATATGCATCACTTAACTGCATGTTATTTTCCCATGCTTACTTGGGAAATTTTCTGCTACTACTTCTGCAGAAACCCTTTTAATGTAATCTGTGGTGACTCCTGATGTCTTATTGACACCTATTATTCTCATATTCATTATTTGGCAGCATATTTTAGCTGCTGAATTGTTATTTCCTGGTTCTTTGTTATTTCTAAGAGATCTTTCCTTTTGTGATCTCCATCTGCAATGCTGTCTTCAAGGCCTGAAAATCTCTTCAGTTTTGTTCAAGTGGCTTTAGCAGCATTCAACAAAATTCTTTTTAAAAAAAATGTACTTAGTACAGGATCTATAGGGTCTCACTACACAGATTGGATTTGTAGTGATTCTCTTGTTTTCAGCCTCCTGAGTGCTGGGATTATAGGCACATGCCACCACACCCAATCTCAATGTCTCAGTGTGCTCTGGGGGGTGGGGCTGGCCTGACACACTGGGAATCAAACCCCAGTCACTGAATCTGCTTAAACAGTACACGGAAATTCTTAATTTCATGGATATCTGTTTAAATTTATTTCATGAATTCTAATTTTTTTCCTGCAGTGTTCATTCAGTGTGTTACGGTTTGTGCCTAGTTGTCCACCCAAATCCTCATGCAGTCATGTGGCAGCTTCTGGAATGTGTGATTAAATCTTGATCCAACGTTGGGATTATGGATAAGAGTGCTACACCCAGCCTGGGGAAGATAATCTGCATACAAATGTCAGGAGGAGAGAAAGGCTTGGTACCTGCCACAGCTGCTGTCCTCCCTTTGCTTTTTGCTATTTTTTGCTGACATGAATTGCTGCCTTCTGTCATGTGCCACTCTGCCTTCGAGCCAGCTGAGTAGGGGCTGAAACCTCCTCTAACTGTGAGCTAAATAAACATTTTTTCCTTGATTTTATGTGTTGGATATTTTGTCCCAGCAATGAGAGAAAAATAACTGAGTCACAATGCTTCCTTTATTTTTCTATACTCTAGTTTTTATCTACATTTTCTTTAGATGTGCTTTGTAACTATGTATAATTGTTTTGATTTCTTCTTTTACCTCAGATATTATTTCTGATCTGATTTCTTCTGTAGCCTGATGTAGTTGTTTCTTTACTTCAGTTGCTATCATTTCAGAAATTTTAGTTGTGTGATTTCCAGACTCTTCCTTGCCTTTGTCTCCTGGACTTGTTCTCGGTGAGCTGGAGGTCTGAAATTACCTTTTGTGTCTTCATCTTGACATTTTTGAAGCTCTCAATATTCACTGGGGCTGAGCAGCAATAGTAAGGATGGGGGTGTGGGCTGGCAAGCTCCTGCTGCAGCTGGAGTGAGGGGTAGCCCATGAGGCTCCCGCTGTCCAGGGCTTAGCATGACTTCCCTGATGGGCTAATGGCAAGCCAAAGCTCAGGAAGGCTCCCACAGTGATGAGGAGTGGGCTGCAGCTCTCCAAATCTCCCTTCACAGTGGTCTGGCAGGGTAGAGCTCACCAATGCTCCTGTGATGGTGGGGAAAGGGTCAGTGCAAGGCTCACCAAGGCCCCCCTTCTGTCCAGGGCTCAGTCTGCCTTCCACTATAGTGAGCATGGCAGGCCGCACCTGAGCAAGGCTCCCATGACAGGTACAGGTGTGCATCATGGTGGGTGTACGGAAGCTGTTTAAGTCCCAGAAGGGCTCCATAGCTGGCAAATTTTTCTAAAAAGGGGTTTGTATTTGTCAAAATAATTTCTTTTTTTTATTTCTTTGTGGCTGTCTCACCCTGAGGGGTGGGGCTAGCACAGCATGTGGTGCTAGAGATTGAATTGTGATCCCTGTGCACTTGCGAAAGCTTGCCTAAGCAGGCACTTTAGACTACTGAGCTATCTCGCCGGCCCTCAAAATAATT
>NW_004524580.1:1215989-1218320 GCF_000260255.1 Octodon degus
TTTAATGTTTTATTTATTTATTTATTTATTTATTTGGTACAGAGTCTTGCTATGCAACTTGGACTTGTAGCAATCCTCCTGTCTCAGCCTCACCAGTGCTGGGATTACAGGTGTACACCACCACTCTTGGTTTCAGTGCTAGGCTCTGCACAAGGCCAATTTGGCATGTGGTACTAGGCAAGCACATAGACTGCAGAGCTATCTAAATGAGCTACAGTGTGAGAAGGACCCGGCCTTAAGTACACGTCTGGTAAGGCAGTGGAGGTGGGGATGAACCGCGGTATCCTGCCCGTGACTGCATTTGCAGGAGCTTAAACAACTAAGCTAATAGGCTCAGTGTCAACAGTATTTATCCTGCCAATGACTTTACTGAAAGAGTACGGAAGTAACATTAAATTTGTACTTTGAATAATTAACAAAGGAATGATTATCAGCATTGTAAAATGAGGGGCTAGTGGCACAGATCAGAGGTAAAGCCCATAGTTACTATGTAGGAAACTCTAGATTCAATCTGAAGCATCCCATAATAAGAGTGTAAGATCAGCTGTGTGATTTGAGTGTAAGGATTTGAGTGAAACACGTGTTCCTGAGTTTTATGAGCTGCTGATTGTTTGAGCCCAAGCAGGTAGAAGAAACCCTGATTTCTAGCTAGTCAGAAACACAAGTCAAACTAGAGGTTTGTGATTAGCGTCTAAAGTTGGGATTGAAGTCTGGGGCTGGAACCCTTGACCTGCAGGGTAAGCACTTGGGGGCTGGAATGTGATGGGGTCTTCAGGTCCACATTTAAGATGAAGTGAACGAGAAGGTTCCCAGCTGGTATCTGCGATGGGACTACTCACTTGCTTGTGGGGAAAAGTGGTCTGTAATGTGATCCTATAGTAGGAGACAGTACCTTAGAGTTGCATAGAGTTCGACTGGTAGTGGGAGCGGAGAGCAGACAGACCCCAGAGAGCCCTGAGCAGCCCCACTGCCGCTGCCAGCCTAGTTACCATCGCACACGGGGAGGAGCTGCAGCCGCCAGCCACCCCCTCACTCAGCGCTGTGGACACCGAGCCCGGCACCAGCGGCAGCAGCGCAGCGAGCTGTGGCCCGGGGTGGCCTCACATTGGCGGTGCCTGCCTGCGGGGACAAGAAGGTCAACGCAAGGAAGGTTTTGGGAACAGTAAAATGGTTCAATGTAAGAAACAGATATGGCTTCAAAAAAAAGGAAAAAAAAAATATGGGGCCGGGGAGATGGCTCAGTGGAATAAGTGCATCCCTGGCAAGAATAAGGGCCTGAGTTCAATCCTTGGTTCCGAGAGAAAAAAAAAAAAGGATATGGCTTCATCAACAGGAATGACACCAAGGAAGATGTCTTTGTATACCAGACTGCCATAAAGAAGAATAACCCCAGAAAGTATCTTCGCAGTGTAAGAGATGGTGAGACTGTGGAGCTTGATGTTGTTGAAGGAGAAAAGGGTGCGGAGGCAGCAAATGTTACAGGCCCTGGCGGAGTTCCAGTTCAAGGCAGTAAATACACAGCAGACTGTTAACCATTATAGACGCTATCCACATCCTAGGGGTCCTCCACGCAATCACCAGTAGAATTACCAGAAGAGTGAGAGTGGAAAAAAGAAAGCGATCCGAGAATGCTCCCGGCCAGGCCCAGCCACGCCAGCCCTACCGCAGGCGAAGGTTCCCACCCTACTACAGGCAGAGACCCTGTGGGTGTCGGCCACAGTATTCCAACCCTCCTGTGCAAGGAGAAGTGGTGGAGGGTGCTGACAACCAGGGTGCAGGAGAACGAAGTAGACAAGGGAGACAGACTATGTATGGAGGATATAGACCACAATTCCGCATGGCCCTTCTCACCAAAGACAGCCTAGAGAGGACGGCAATGAAGAAGATAAGGAAAATCAAGGAGATGAGACCCAAGGTCAGCAGCCACCTACTCTTGCAACTTCCATTACCGACGCAGACGCCCAGAAACAAGATGACAAAGAGACAAAAGCAGCCGATCCACTAGCTGAGAATTCTGCTCCCGCTCCCGAGGCTGAGTGGGGTGGGGCTCAGTAAACACCAGCTTAACATCTCTACCATCATCCGGTTTAGTCATCCAGCAAGAAAGAAATGAACAGGAAATTCCAGCAATAAGAAATGAACAAAAGGGCCTGGGAGATGGCTCAGTAGGATAAGCGCTTGACTGGCAAACGCAAGGATCTGAGTTCAATCCCTGATTCCGGAAAAAAAAAAAAAAAAAGACACTGACCTTAAGTGCTTGCTTTTTGTCCATTGACCAGATAACTAGAACTATCTGCATTATCTATGCAGCATGGGGTTTTTATTATTTTT
>NW_004524580.1:1220345-1221200 GCF_000260255.1 Octodon degus
AGCTTTATAATAGTCTTTTTTGATGGATGCCATCTGTTCTTCTCTCCACTCAGGTTTATTTTTCTTTGCATTCATAAAGAATTCACTGACTCTTTGCTCTAGCTGATCCATTGCATTCTGCACCTGCAGGTCCATCTCGCGCATCTCCGTGAAGCGGTCCCTCAGGTCCATGGGAAGTTGCTCAATCACTCCAAGTTGAGGTTTTTAAGAACTTCATTTTAACTTGTAATAAATTTTACAACTTGATTTTTTTCAAAAAAAGTCAACAAACTGCAAGCACCTGTTAATAAAGGTCTTAAGTTAAAAAAAAAAAAAACAATGAAGAAGAACATAGAAACCAAAGAAACAGAGATTTGCCAAAGTCACAAAACAGTGAAGGAACATAGCGTAGTGCTTACCGGCATATATTCTATAGCCAACCTACAAGTTTGGGCCAGCTCTACCATTTATTAATACTGTGGCTCTGGACACATGGCTTTACACTTTAGTTTTGTCATCTGTAGAATAAAGATCAAAAACAATACTTATATGGGATTAAATAAAATGGTATTTACAAAGTACTATATGATTTGTTGAAGAAAGATAAAGCTTTAAAGGAAGTTATTAGAAAGATGATTTCTGAACACCTGAAAGAAGACATCACTTATCCTGGGAAACCAGTATAACATGCCATAATAAATTAACCTAGTTTCATTTTTTAAGTGAGCTAATTAGGTAGTAGCTAGAGGGAACAGGATAAATTTAATGACTTTTGACTTCAGTGCCTCGCTTAATAAAATATCTCATGTCCCTGTTGATAGGCAGAAAATGGTAAATAGATAATGACACAGCTAGGAAGTTCTATAGCTGATGAAA
>NW_004524580.1:1233231-1234424 GCF_000260255.1 Octodon degus
AAAAGCTACAACTCTTGTTGCATAGGTCCTGCTTTACCTTGGTCTTAACCATCCAGTAGAAAATTATGAAGACGAAATATAGGCAGTAAACCCATGCTGTTATGTTGAGCTGTAGGGGACTCAGGTCAATAATTTTTGACATTGCCAGTTAAACAAATGTCCCAATGCTATTATGGGCTACTGGACTCTTCTAGAACGTTTTGCTGACTTTACACACCTATAATATTCAAATAACAGAACTTAGAAAAAAAGGCATATACAGATGAATGTACATCTTGTATCTGTGTATTCAAAGTGGTTAGGATAGATATATAGTTACATTCTCTTAATAATAGAATGATTTGTTCTAAAGGTGTTTGTAAATAGGATATCAAGTCCACATCTTGTACAGCAATTAACCACTAAGAAGAATATATGCAGTGTATTAGTTATTGAAACTGTATTACTGATTTGATTTGAAACTGTCTCATTGCTATATGTTTATCAATAAAATTTTGAAAAAAAGGTTTAAATTAAAAATTTAACCACAACCATTCATCTCCCCAACAAAGTCTACTTCTTTCTGTCACATTTTCTGGAGTCACGTCCAGCCAGTCCCTCATACCATAACCTAAGTTACCTTGATTGCACATTTACTTCTGTATTTATTTTATAGTTTCTATATAAGTGTTCCAACAAAAAGCCTCATGTACTCATTGGTGGAGTTTTGGGGAGGTGATTAGATCATGGATATGTGACACTGTATTGTGGGTACCTGATCGCTACAGTATCTCACAGGTTAATTTAGCACTATTCTGTATTTGGAAAATGGAAGGCCCACCCTGGTGTGGGCAGCAGCAACTGATATACTTGTAGCTTGGATAGAATAGAAAGGGAAAGTAGGACGGCGGCTTCACTGCTTTTCTGCTTGCCCTGTGGAGGACTCTTTCTCCTCTGTCTTGCCTCTGTTCCTCCTCAGCAGCCACTCTGCCATACTGCTCTGCCTCGAAGACAGCAACTATGAACTGAAACTGCTACAAGCTGTGAATCAGATATAAATCTTTTGTTCCTTGAAGTCTGAGTGTTGAGTATTTTGTTCCAGCCACAAAAAAGTAACTAAGGCATTTTATTTTGTCAGGAAATCCTGCTGGCTCCATCTCCAGATCTGCCACTTCATTTGCATTTCATTGCTACCATTCTACTCCAAGGCAGCA
>NW_004524580.1:1235155-1246856 GCF_000260255.1 Octodon degus
AGCTCAGTAGCACAGTATACAGTATAGCATAAATTGCCCATCCTTTTGATTATAGGACTGACTGTGGGTCGAAGTTCCTTGCTGCTTCCCTCTATTGCAAGAGCATATCTTACCCAGGATATTGTGTCAGCTTAAAAAAAAAAAAAAAAAAAACAGCCAAAAAGCTTTCAGAATTTGAAGTATGCATTCTAAAGAATGCCTATCATTTATGAGTCATTGTTAGATTAAAAAAAACATAAGACAAACTATCAGAAGTAGGGACCATGTTTGTATACTGTAAGGCCATCATAAATGCTAGAAACAGTGGAAAAGCATTCCTTAGGCTCTGTGATGGAGGAGGTCTTAGTTAAAGAAGCACTTGAATAAAACATTTGAATGATTTAGGAAGTGAGAGAAGTATTCTAGTCTTGGCAACATTCTTATAAAAGAGGCTCCAGAGAGTGGTCTTGCCCCTTCCATTGAGAATGTGCCATTCCTAGGAACTAGGAAGGTATAGGACTCACCGGACTCTGAAGTTGTCACTGCCTGGACTTGAACTTCTTCTCCTCCAGAGCTGTGAGAAAGCAATACTTGCTGTTTATAAGCCACTTACTATCTGCTATTTTATTACAGGATCCTGAAGGATCTCATATCGGTTAAAACACCTGAGAGCAGTGGTGGGGGCACTATAGTCAACAGCTGAAATTTCCATATAGAAATTATCCATTTCTTTGAAATAAAATCACATGAACTAACAGGTACATGCAATTTCTATCACTTTTATGTAGAATTACATAAGGTCATTGTGAAAACACAAGTTGTCTTATTTCTAATTATTTGATTCTTCCAAAATTTGGTTATTCAGGACTTTTAAAGAGGAATACTGTTAGTGGATTTGAGCATCTTAGAAAGTGAGAAAATGTAGCCTCCAGTTTACTGATACTGTTCTGAGGGTCACAGCTGGACCTTGTTGTTCTCTCGTTAGCCATAAACACTTTGATCAAATGTCAACTTCAGAAACAATACTGTGAGTACACGATAAGGTTGGATTAAAAGCAAGGTCACATGTAAAATACTAAACACTCTCCTCTCTTGACCCAAACAATGGACTGCCTGTTTATCAATTCCAGGTTTATCTTAATTCCAGACTAAATTTCCTGTAGCAGAGCCCTCATAAAATTGCCCCACTTTCTCACAGCAACCAATAGAATATTTCAGAATAATCCAAAGTCTAAATCTATCCTCTTACTGAGATTCCCCCACAGGTTTTATAGTGTGAGTTTTCCTTCAGGGCAATGTGTAAGAAATCCAGTATTTTCAAGCACAGGTATGTTCTTGGGTTCTTTGGCTAAAAAGCATTGACAAGAGTTAGGTTGGCAGAATGCTGTAGAAACCTAATGTCACCCTTAAAGTGAATAGCTTGAACTTTATACTTTGCCCTTCCCTGTTCCCTCATTGCTTTAGAATCTCTAAGAACTAAATTGATAAGGAAAATGTAACTTTTGAACTTCCAAAAAGAATGCTGAATTCGCTGGGTTACAAATCCTAGAATAGCATAAGAGGGGTCAAGGTCCCTGGAAAAAAGATAGCATCAGAAAGATTTCTCTTGCTGTTTATGGTAGATGGAGCACAGAGGTAGAACCAGGAAGAAAAGAGAGGAGGAAATGGAATAATGGATTACGCAACCTTCAGGAAAGTTTAACTTCATGAGTCAGTCTCAGAACAAGATGCTGCCCAATACTCAAGTGTGATAGACACTGTGCAGTAGACAGTTCTCTAAAAATTATTCAGACCGATTGGTCTTTTTCTCCTTTTTAATTTGTCCTTAGTCCTGGATATGAAAAGTTTCATTAGTACTGTGACACTCGAGAGCTAGACTAAATAAAATTTCAGGAAGTTTGCCAAAATGCGATTTAGAGAATAAAACCTCTTAAAACAGCTGATCTCTGGAGAAAAACAAAATTAGAGTGCCCACTAGTGGTACAGTGATTTAGCAATCGCTAGACTAAACAGCAAGGCTGGGGTTAGGGTTGTCAAGAGACAGTGAATGTGTTCTCATGCTTGTCACACTGTGCTCAGTAATATTCTCGGCTGCTTGTGAAGGAACCGATTGTCAGAAATTACCAAAAAAAGTGATATGGTTCTCAAAGCAAATACAGGGATGTTTACCACACATATAAATTATATAAATTCTTAATGTCAGTAAATGTAGGCCACTGAAGAAAGAGAAAGTCACCAAGTTATCTTGATTGCTGACCAGGTCCATCATAGCTGCTGGCTGATGTTATCCCAGCCACAATTCCAGGATTCATCAGTGCCTTTGATTTATTTCCTGACAGGAAACAAAGAGCCCAAGGGCAGCTCAGTATTATGGGTAATCATGAGAAGAATTAGGAACAGAACCAACTGGAATGAAACCCAGTAGAGACTCTCAGGAAAAAGTACTTAATACAATAACCCAGAAGGTTAATTACTTTTTGTGTCTTGTATTACTGTGTACAATGAGGTCATTGCACTCTGAACTGTAGTTCATTTCTGTTAATTTTTATCACTGTCCCTCTGCATTTGCAGTTCCTAATTTATTTTGACACAGGTTGAATGACTTATTTTGAAAAAAAATTATTCTACCACCCTAAAAGATGACAATGTGGACTCTGAATCTACTAAATCAACCAACATCTACATTCCAGTGTACTCTTGTTGTTCCTATTAATAATTAATAGGGACTGAGGAGATAACTTGGTGGTCTAAACACCTGCCTGGAAAGTGCAGGGACCCAAGTTCAGTCCGCAGTACTGCATGCTGTGTCAGCCCCAGAACCCTGAGCTCATCATGCTGGCCACTGAAACTGGGTGTGGTGGTGCACACCTGTAATCCCAGCACTGGGGAGGCTGAGACAGGAGTGTTGTTATGAGTCCAAGCTGCATAGCAAGACACTATCAAATGAATACACTTAAAAAAAAATATTTAAATAGTCACTTTTGAGGTAAAAATATATAAATAATAATTGCTAATTAATAATTGTTGCTCCTATTAATGCATAATTGCAGATAACATCCTCAATCATGAAAAATATAATGATCTTTAGCCTAAGAATGAGTAAACTGACAGTCAACAGGTAAGTCCTAAGATTCTTAGGACTTCCTTAAACTTGCTATTACAATAATGATGTTTCATTTTTCCCACAAATGCATTAGCATTAAAGCATGACTTTAACATCATTTGACAGAGAACAAGGCAAGCACATAGAGCAGCAGCCCTACATGCTTAGGCCAGCTACCCACGCAAGCACACACTGCCCAGATCACAGCCTCACAGGATTTAGAATCAACAAACTAGGAAATTTGGGTCAGCCTAGTTGAAGCTAGAATATTAAGGACCATAAAACTACAATGACATTCTGTCAGGACAGGAAACTCAGCACCCTAGGGACATTTCGGGTCTGTTCCAAATGGCTAGATAGTATACAACCTAAAACTGGGATCATTCAAACACTGATTTACTTCTTCTGTAATGTTACCTCCTAAATTGTCATAATGTAGTGATACTGTAAAGAAAAAAAAAATGTAGTCTGAAAGGTATAATTGGGCAGGGGAGATGGGTCAGTAGAATAAGCGCTTCCCTGGCAAGCACAAGGGTCTGAGTTCAATCCCCAGTTCCCCCCCAAAACAACAACAACAACAACAACAACAACCAAAAAGAAAGGTATAATTTACATGGAAATCACTGCACTGAACAGACTTCAAATTCCTGAAGATTCCTGTAAGCAAAATGGTGTGGATCTTACCTATTCATGTGGTAAAGAACTATTTCCTTATTTTGTACCCTAATCTGCCCCAGAATTCCTGTGACCCCAGAGTTTGACACTGAGAAAAGTAAGATGAATTTCTGTCTTATTACAGAGCAGGAAGATTCAAGCCATAAGCATCTTAGATTTTTGGCAAAAGTACAGTATATTACTTTCTAGATGATACATAGCAGCAATGATGTTTCTTATCATATTTCCATAGTAACAGATAATAAAAGGCGAGTTAAATTTGTATCACAGGGTGGTGCCAAGGCTGTAGCAAGGGAAGGAGCTGACTTGGGGAGTTCCAGACGGTGGGTGATGACAGTGACCTGGGCCTGGACCTGCCCTGGCACGGAAGTATCCTGGGGGCCATGGGAAGCCGGAGACCGAGGTAGCATCCCAGCCTGCATGGAGCAAGATGTTGAACATGTGGAAGGTTCAGGAGCTGGTGGACAAAGCCACCAATGTGGTTATGAATTATTCAGAGATTGAGTCTAAGGTTTGAGAAGCAACAAATGATGATCCTTGGGGACCTTCTGGGCAACTCATGGGAGAGATTGCCAAGGCTACACTTATGTATAAACAATTCCCATAACCTATGAACATGCTGTGGTCCCGAATGTTAAAAGATAATAAAAAGAATTGGAGAAGAGTTTATAAGTCTTTGCTGCTTCTAACTTACCTCATAAGAAATGAATCAGAGCGTGTTGTTACAAGTGCCAGAGAACACATTTATGATTTGAGATCCCTGGAAAATTACCACTTTGTAGATGAACATGGCAAGGATCAAGGTATAAATATTAGCCAAAAGGTGAAGAAATTGGTTGAATTTGCTCAGGATGATGACAGGCTTCGTGAAGAGCGGAAAAAAAGCAAAGAAAAACAAAGACAAATATGTTGGAGTTTCCACTGACAGTGTTGGAGGCTTCAGATACAGTGAAAGATATGATCCTGGGCCCAAATCAAAATGGGATAAAAACTAGAGTGATTTCCCATTCAGTGATAAATTAGGTGAACTGAGTGATAAAATTGGAAGCATAATTGATGACACCATCAGCCAGTTCCAGAGGAAAGATAGAGAAGATTTTCCAGAAAGATACAGTGACAGTGATGAAGAAAAGAAAGCAAGAAGAGGCAGGTCTCCCAAAGGTGAATTCAAAGATGAAGAAGAAACTGTGATGACAAAGCACATCCATATCACACAGGCCACAGAGACCACCACAACTAGACACAAGCACACAGCAAATCCTTCCAAAACCACTGATCTTGGAGCGGCAGTGCATTACACAGGGGACAAAGCAAGTTCAGATCTAAATGCTTCAACCCACACACCTCAGCCTTCAGTTAGGACTTCAGTGCCTAGCAGCAAGTCATCTGGTGACCTTGTTGATCTGTTTGATGCCACCAGCCTGTCCACAGCAGGAGGATCAGCTGATTTATTTGGGGGATTTGCTGACTTTGGCTCAGCTGCTGCATCAGGCAGTTTCCCTTCCCAAGCAACAAGTGGGAATGGAGACTTTGGTGACTGGAGTGCCTTCAACCAAGCCCTATGCGCCTCCACAGCTTCCAGTGGTGAGCTCTTTGGCAGTGCCTCCCAGCCAGCAGTAGAAATTGTCAGCAGCTCGCAGCCAGCATTAAGGCCACCTCCAGTTGCCTCGGGTTCTTCAGACCTGTTTGATCTCATGGGCTCAGCCCAAACAACCATGACATCTTCCCAGAGTATGAATTTTTTGATGAGCACTAACACTGTAGGACTTGGTTTGCCCATGTCAAGGTCAGAGCCTTTGCAAAATGTTAGCACAGTGCTGCAGAAGCCTAATCCTCTCTATAATGAGAATACAGATATGGTCCAGAAATCAGTCAGCAAAACCCTGCCTTCTACTTGGTCTGACCCCAGTGTAAACATCAGCCTAGACAACTTGCTACCTGGTATGCAGTCATCCAAACCCCAGCAGCCATCGCTCAATACCATGATTCAGCAGCAAAATATGCAACAGCCTCTGAATGTGATGACTCAAAGTTTTGGAGCCGTGAACCTCAGTTCTCCATCAAATATGCTTCCTGTCTGGCCACAAACTAACCCCTTTCTAGGGGGACCCATGCCTATGAGTATGCCCAGTGTGATGACTGGCACCATGGGAATGGCCCCTCTTGGGAACGCTCCACTGATGAACCAGAGCATGATGGGCATGAACATGAACATGGGGATGTCAGCTGCTGGGATGGGTTTGACAAGGGTGGTGGGCATGGGCGTGCCCACCATGGCCATGACTTCTGAAACTGTGCAACCCAAGCAAGATGCCTTCGCAAATTTCACCAACTTTAGCAAATAGGAGACTGAAAAGAAACAGATTGAATGAAGAATTTTTAGCTGGGCAGATAGGTGATATTGGGATGGAAAATGCTAATCAGCTCCCCTTTCTTTTTATCAGTTAATTGAAATAAAAGCACATAAAGAACCAAAAAGGCTGTTTTATAAAAATAAAGTATCTATGTAGTATTTCAGACCAAGCAAGAGCACTTCAGGTCATGCAGTCAGGATAATTTTTCTCAGAGAGGATTGATTGCAAATAAAGCAACGAGACCACTGAAAGCCTTTATAAATTGAAGAGTCCGTTTAACATCACTGGTGGGAAGGTGGGAATAGGACTGAATAAATGTGTTTAAATCTCTAAAAAAAAATTGTATCATAAATTTGTTACCTACTTTTTTGTCTTCCCTTTTTTTTCCATAATTTTATTGAGGAACAAATAGCAATGAGACAGTTTCAAACCAAATTGGTAGGACAGTTATTATAGGTGTGTAAACTCAGCAAAATATTTTAAAAGAGTTCAGTAGCCCATAATAGTATTGGGTCTTCTGCTTGACTTGTCTTCCCTTTGTTATCATTCCTCATTTTTCCTCTCCTGGAGTCAAGAATAAGAGATTATTCAGGGTTAATATATCTAATTACACATATTTATATAATTCTTTATCCTTATCTTCATAAAATCTATATATGCTCATTATACAAATTTCAAAACTACAGAGCCCAAAGATTTTAAAAAATCTCCTGTAGTCCTATCCTTTAATAGATGATTTTTTTTTTTGCTGTTCATAAGATCCATTATTGGACAAAGCATGAACAATCTGATTTGATACAATCAGAAACTCACAGTAGCATTGGCTCATTTTTTGGTATAAATTGTTGTGAAATTACCACCAAATTAAAAGTTATAACAATATAAGGATGACTAATAAAATGGTGATGGTAAAAAACCAAAATTGTATGTAAATCATAGTATTGACTGCAACATGAAAGGAAAACAGTTGATTTTATTTTTTTATTTTTTGCAGTACCGGGGATTGAACTCAGGACCTATAGCTTGCCAAGCAAGTGCTTATTCTACTGAGCTATTGCCCTAGCCCAAAAATAAATATATATATATTTTTTGTATTTTAGGGATGGGTCTACCAGGTGTTCAGGGTCTCACTGCTAGAGCAGACTCCTAGTGATCTGCCTGTTACAGCCTCCCAAGAGCTGGGATTACAGGCACATGCCACCATGCCCAGTTTCAATTGCCCTCTCAGCATATGCCAGGATGGGACTGGCATGGCAGGCCCGGGGATCAAACCCCCAGGCCCTGTGCCTGCTTGCACGTACTTTAATCCACTGAGCTATTTAGCCAGCCCTAAACAGTTGATATTATATGTTTTATAGAATATTATTATGTTGAGGCATATCAGGTAACCAGTTAGGATATGAGCAAAACAACTGCTAATCTACAAGTTGTGTGTAAACAAAGGAACTATTAAAATACATGCTCACATGTCTCTAAATATGCATACATTTACATTTATCATTTTATTTAATTAATTAATTTATTTATTTACTCTGTATTTTAGGGAAGGGTCCACAGAGTATTAAGGGTCTCACTACTAGGTCAGATGTGTAGTGATTATCCTATTTACAGCCTCCCAAGTGCTGGGATTACAGGTGCATGCCACCACGCCCAGTCTCAATTGCCATCTCAGTGTGCCCCAGGAGCAGGGCCAGCATGGCAGGCCTGGGGGATCGAACCCCTCACCCCTGTGCCTGCTTGCAGGTGCTTCAATCCTCTGAGCTATTTGACTGGCCTATAATTTCATATGCAACATCACCATTTTGAGGTATATACACCAAGAAAATTATAACCAAAGCTAGAGGGAAATCTCAATTAAAAAACTATTAATACAATTTAAGTTTTTAGTAGCCTATACCTCCCACACTGTAAAAACAAAACAAAATCAAAACTATGTAACTAATAACTCTACTTGGAATTGAGAAATATATTTCAATTCACCTTGTTTTATTAAGTGATGCTATTCATTAGGTTGAAAGACAATGGCTTACCTAAAATATATATAATATCAATTTCAATTCTAGTAAAGACTACAGATACATAGTTCAGTTATTTACAAGTGATTTACTGAAAACTACAGAAAGAATACCTGCTAGGATGTCTCCTATTTTCTGGAAAACCCATGAAGCAATCTTGGCACCAAATTTTTCACTTATATGTGCACAGGTTGCCACTACCTGAGGAATGCTCACTAGTTTTTCAAAATAGGCTCACATGTATAGGGTCATGCTCCAGCATAGCTTCTTTCATGTAGCTGATAAAAATGTGTTCACTGAATGCTTCCCCCACATTGTTTTTATCTGTAAGGTTCCTTACTAGTGGGAGATCTCTATAAGAGCCAACATTCGTATTTTAAAGTAAATCTTATAAGGCCTTTTTCTACACTATATATTTAAACATTGCCATTTCCACCATTATAAACTTTTCTCCCACTTAATTTATTGTGACTATATTCCCATGCTAGTAAGGATGGCACACAATTTTAATGGTTCTGTATTTTTTATTCATACATGTGCCATAATTTCTATTGGCATATATAAAATCTATAGTTTTAAGAATATGAATGCATCAGATCTTTAGTAACCTCACATGTGGGTCTTAGCTATTATAACTATTTCTCAGTGGAAAATTGTCTCCAAGGTTTTCTGTGTTTATCTGAAAGGCAAATTGAATATATAACATATAATAATCTCTCTCCTAAATTAAACTCTACTCATACTAATACTCCTACTCCAGTAAGGGATTTTCATAAGGTGAACAGATTTTCTTCTCACCCATTCTCAGCTAAGGACTATCGCTTCAGTGAAATGTCATTTCTCTCATTCAAATAAGCACTTGTTGAACATTGAGTATTTTAACAGGCACAGGTGCAGATTTTAGAGCTACAACACTGGGATATCCTTTGTGTGACAAGCAGAAATCAAGGTTGATATGGCCTGCATGGACCTCTGGGGAAATTGTTGGAGAAATGAAAGTGGCAAGTCAAGGTTCAAATCATGTAGCACCTGTATATAAGAACATTATTATTAAGGAACGATTGTACACAGAAATGGCATGGCTTGGATTATTTGTTTTAAAATGATGGTGGTAGGGCCAGCCTGATAGCTCAGCAGACTAAAAGCACCTGCTTAGGCAGAGTGCAGAGGCCAGGGTTTGATCCCCAGTGTGTCATGCAGGCCCTGCCCAAGAGGGCACACTGAAATGGCAATTGAGAATGGATGTGGTGGCATGTGCCTGTAATCCCAGTACTTGGAAGGCTGAAAACAGGAGAATCACTACAAGTTCGATCTACATAATGAGACGCTGTAGGCCCCACAGACCCTGTTCTAAATACAGAAAAAAAAATTCTGGCTTTTGTGAGTAAAACAGACTAAAGAAAGGCATATACCAGAATTTATGATGGAACTCACATGTAGTTGAGTTTTAGATCTGTTTTGATGAAGGAAAAATACATTACATGTATTTGAAGTAGAATATGAGAAGTCAAAGTGGACCAGGCATACAACTTGAACAATTAATAACTGAGATGGATTTGCCATCTACAGAAGACTGAAGAAGAAGAATTAGGAGGAAATCAAGAGTTCAACTGACACTTAATAGTTCAGACACTTAATAGATTAAGTTCAAGACACTTAATAGATATGTATGGGCAGAAGGAGGTAATTGGAGATATAGTGCTGTGGTTCCATAAAGAACTTGAGACTGAAGATTTAAGTATGGAAGCTACCTGGATGCAGCTGTTATTAAAGTTAAGGAATGGGAGAGGTTGCTTAGGACTGGGTATAAATAGAAAATAAAAAAAGAGTTAATGATTCAGGGGTGGGACACCTTAACCTTCAGCAATAAATGAAGGGCAACAGCCAAGGTACTCTGCATGAGACTAGTGAGGATGAGGATAGCCAGGGGAAAGTCATTTCCTGGAGGCCACAAAAAGTCAGATTCAAGAAGAAAGGATAGTTCACTTATATCACACACTGCCCTGAAGTCTAAGAAATGAATATTGGATCTGTGGCTGTGGAAGTCATCGGTAACTCCAGCAAGAACAATACCCATCAAATGGAGAGAGACAGACAGACAGACACACAGACACACAGACAGACAGATGAACAGACAGAGACAGAGAGACAGAGACAGAGAGAGAATTTAGTAAATACTTGACAATAAAAACTCAGTGTCAATGGTCTTAACTCTCGAATAAAAAGTCTGACTGGCACATTGGATCAAAAATGAAAATGGCACCATAAATAACCTACAGGAGACACCTTATCCAAAAAGAAGCTCAAGTGCTGACACTGAAATTATGATAAACATTACTCCATGAAACTAGAGGCAAAAAGCAAGCAGGTGTAGCTATCTTATTTTTCATATACAATGTACATCAAGCCAAGGAAGAGACAAAGTTGGCCCCTAGATATTGGTAAAAGGTACACTTTGACAGGAAAAGACAACAGTTATAAATATTTACACACCAAATATTGGTACACTCAACTTCATAAAACAAAATCTTCTGGGTATAACAGGGCAGATAAGCCAATATCATCGTAGTGGGGGACTCCATCATTATACCTTCACAAATAAACAGGCCATCTAGGCAAAAAGTCAACAAAAATTATCCTAATTAAACCATACAGCTGAACAAATAGGCAGCAGATATATGCAGAATGTTTTATACAATAACAGTGTATACATTTATATCACTACATCCAGCTTTTTCCAAAATAGGCCATATCTTATTTTTTATTAACTTTATTGGAAAGCAATAATTATATATCATATTAAAAATTATAGAAAATGTGGAAATGTGAAAGATATAAGATGTAGACAAAGTGAATTTTAGAGAAATATTTCTGAAATGAATACATAGCATGAGATTAATATAGATTGCACGTTGTAAATAAATTATTTACAAACTTAAATAAATATAAAAATAACAATTGTCCAAAATAAAAATGAAAAAGAAAGAATTTATAGATCAGTCATAGTAGTTTACTCTGTGTAAAAATCAAGAAACTTATATTCATATAATTAGAATTCTCAAAGTAGAAAGGGGTAGGCAATAAATATTTAAAGATTTAAAAATTCTGAATTTAGTTCAACTTATAATGCCACATTCAAGAAAAATGAACTTTTGCACAAGAAATTTGAATAAAATCATACCAAGATACAAAAAAATGAAACTGTCCAAACTTATTGTAAAGAAAAAAAATTTAAAAAAGAAAAAAATCATTAAAGCATATACACAAAAAATATTAGCTATGGAGGAACAAAATTAAATAGCATCTTATTCCACATTAGAAAGAGAAAAAAAAGACCAAGTGTGTAATAAACTAGACCAATTAAAGGACTGAAAGAAAAAAAGTCTGTCTTCTTTGAATTTTATACTTAGCAAGCATACCTTTGAAAACTAAAAGTGAAATATTTTCCAGTTATACAAACTCAAAATATTCTAATACCTCCAGATGTAGCATATAGGAAATAACAAAGAGTATAATCCAGAAGGCCAGAGAAGTTGCTGTATAGTCCTGGAAAAAGAATGAAGAGCTCTCAAAAT
>NW_004524580.1:1249276-1250160 GCF_000260255.1 Octodon degus
GAAACACTATATACCAGTACTTGTATGACACAATGAAGGCAGTCCTAAAAAGGAAATTTGTATCTCTGAATGTACATATTTTAAAAATAAGCATAAAAAAGAACAATCCATACTTAAAACTAGTAGAAGAAATTATAAAGATCAGAGTGGAAATTAATGAAATTAAGACTAAAAACTCAAAGGATTTAATGAGCCAAAAAGTTTGTTTCCTTGAAAGGACAAATAAGATTGATAAACACTTACCCAAGTCTACCAAAAGAGAGAAAAAGGTCAATTCAATTAAAAATGAAAGGTGAAACTTTAATTTATACCACCAAAGTTCAGAGAATTATAAGAAACTATTAAAAAAATATATAACTTTATTGTTGTTGTTTTGTTTTGAACCAACTTTGCATGTTTATATCTGGTCCTAAACAACTAATCTGAGGCTAGCATCATACAATACAATAACCATTGTTGAATTCTCCTTACTTTGTTTGGTAAAATTTAGTACCATTTCTATTTTTTTTTTTTTTTTTACGATTTTGTATTCTCCAAAATATAATTGGGGAACCTAGAACAAATGGAGAAATTCCTGGATGCATATGAATTACCAAAACTGAAACAAGGAGATATAGAAACCTTTAATATATCAGTAACAGGCAATAAGAGATAGTAATGAAAATCCTACCAATTGAAAAATTATGGATTTAGAGGCCAGGGAGATACTCAGTAGAATAAGCGCTTGCCTGGCAAGCGCAAGCATCTGAGTTCAATCCCTGGTACCACAAAAAAAAAAAAAAAATATGAGTTTAAAGGCAAGTTTATATTCTAGTTTGTTTATATTAATTCCTTAAGGTTATAGTTTGACTGAAAAAACCTTTGATTTGTTATAAACTTCTTTT
>NW_004524580.1:1250340-1260510 GCF_000260255.1 Octodon degus
GTTCAAATTTATAAAAAATCTGGTATAACTAATATATATGAACTAGCCATCAAATTAGTTTTTAAAAGAGGACTAATACCTTCCATATTAGTATATTAAATAATTCCAAAAGATGAAAATTATGTTTTTGTTGGGGACAAAGTTTTCTAGAGCATTATTATAATATTCCAGTGTTCTAGTTCGGATACTGAATGTCCCCCAAGCCCCATGTCCCCAGTGCAGTGCTATGGGATGTAGCTGTTACCCGTAAGAAGTGATGCTTACTGAGAGTTTGTAGGTCACTGGGATTTCTCTGGAAAGAGATAATGGAACACCAACGTCCCCTAAGTTTATAACCATGAGGTGAGGGCTTCCTCTGTGACACATTGTCAAAACCGTGAGCCAAAATAAAACTCTTCTCTTTTGAAGTTGATGCTCAAAAGCATTTTGACATAGTAACTAACAGAAAGCTTACTAGACCACTAAGTATTAAGGCTTGTGCCTAGATGTTCCCTCAAGCCCCTTGCAACCATAGGGCTTTTCAGAGGTGGCTGGATCTAGAGTTTGTGATGTTGAAAGAATTATGCTTAGCAGATCAGTCCGCTGAGTGGTTTGGCATCATTCTGGTGAGGACTAAGAGCATGAGTGCTATCCCATTAGGGCAGGTAGGCTACATACAGTATAAGGGACAGAAAGAATCTTGCCTTTCCTCTTGTTGCTCTTGCTTTCTTCTGCCCCTGTGCACTTTTGCCCCTCTGCCATGTTTCCCTCTGCGTTGGAGCTAGCTGATTATAGACTGAAACCTCTATAAATGTTTCAGTGAGCTAAATAAACTTTTCTTCCTTCAACTTTGGGTATTGGATATTTTGTCTGAGCAATAAAAGATAAGTATCTAAGACCCCCAAGTAGTCAGACAAATCAGTAGGTGCTGTAGGACAAAGGGAAATGCAGACAAATTATAAAAGTTTAGATTGAGACCTCCACAGATCACAGAAGTTACAACCTTAAATAGCTCTTTCTTTGCTACTAAAGTGGACCAAGAATACTTTATTTATCTGATGACAGATTTTCTTCAAGTAGGCAAAATAAAATGAATAAAAACAAGTGGGTAGAAGAGTGGGATGAGGAAGTGAGATACTTACAAATAATATGAAAAGAACATCTCAGAACTATTCCATGGTTAAACTGACATAAAAAATTGATATCCTGAGAAGAATGTGAGATTTTAGTGAAGGTGAACCTTCTTCTCATAGTCGTCCTGGTCCCAAACATACATTCTACATGCTACCTAGGGAACTATACCCATCAGCTCAGCCATTCAGATATGCAGAAGCTGCTGCACCCATGTTCCAAGGGGACCCAGTTGCTGCTTAATTTGGAACTGAATATAGCATCATCCATATGATGATTTTTAAGATATGCAGAATGCTAGGGTTATGGGGTCATAGAGGCTTCCACACAGGTGTCAGCAGAAGGCCAAGAAGACCAGGCAGTGTGCCCCTCAGTGGGAAGTGTATGAAGTTGTGAGAGTGAAGGCAAAAGTGCACTGTAGATCCCAGGAAGTTAGAAATGTTAGAAATGTCTGGTGAGGAAAGCCATATGCAGTGAATAGCACCACCCTAAAACAGAGAACAGGATGTAGCAACAATGCTGTAGAGGTGGAGCTACCTAAATGCTTCAGAGCTAACATCTCATCACAACTGACCCTGGATGTGGGACATGGAACTACTGCAGAATTTAATGTTTGCCCTCTTGGGTTTTAGTATTTTTTGATCCAGTTTCTTTCTATCCTCCTCTTCCTCCACTTTGGAGTGGCAGTGTTTACCCAGAGCCATCACGTGTTGCCAGTGTTTAACTTACTCTTTAATTTCTACAGGGCCACAAAGGTAAGAGTCTGTCTTGAGTCTCACAGGAGACTTTTGACTTGGGCTCCTTTAGCAATGCTGGAAAAGTTGAGATTTGTGAAACTCTTAAAGATGAACTAAATTCATTTTGCATGATGATATGGAGTCTCTTGAGGAACAGTGTAGCATGCGATGGTGTAAATCTAAAATGTACCCCCCCCCCAATTTTCATGTATGTAGAAGGTGACTGGATCTTAGGAACACTGTGATGAATTTAGTAGCTGAATATGCTGGCAGGAGGTAGAAGCTGGTTGCAGGTGGGTAACTGAGTTCATTACCTGGAAGGGTGCATACTTGTCACTAGAAGCACCTCTCCCTCTCTACTGTGGAGTAAGCAACTGTCCTCTGCTAAGGACCTTCCTGTATCCTATTTTTGCTTTTTAATGGGCTAACCATGGACTGAAACCATGAGCCAAAATAAAGTTCTACTTCCAGTTTCTTACAGGGAATAATTAGAAGATGCCTAGTTCATTGCAGTGTCAAACAGAAACACTGAAATATCACCCAGGATTTGGAGGCAGTTTTATTTAACGGCGATGGACACTGACAAGGAATCAGTCCTTATAAAAATGTCAGGCCCTGAACAGTGGTGGACTAGCATTCTTATAGGGTCCATAAATAGGAAAAACAGAAACAGATTTCTTGGCTGTCTTTGATTGGTTCTTATAATACGTATTACATTGACCAGGTATGTGTAATAGTGACCAGCCATTTCTAAGAAATAGAAGTAACAGGAACTGAAGTAAACTGGTGGAGGGGTCAGCATTTTCTGTTACATTATAGCTTATCTACATTTCTCTTCCAAACCCTCATCAACTCATAGGTGGGGCTTTGCTGGAGGTGGCTGGATCTAGGGTGTATGAATATGTAATAAGGGTGTGTGAAAGCTAAGTTAGTCCACTGATTGGTTTAGCACAGTTCTGGGTGTGGATAATGGGAAGGTCCACCCTGGGTGTGGGTGGCACCAAACAATATGCTTGTTGCCTGGATGGGATTAAAGGAAAAGGAAGGCGCAGTGGTGCTTGCTGCCTTTTTCTTGCCCTGCCATGGACTTCTTTGCCACGCTGCCCTGCCTTGGATCCAGAGGACTAGGAACTGAAACCTCTACAAATGTGAGCTAAATAAACCTTCCCTCCTTTAACCTGTGGATATTTGGTGTTTTGTCCCAGCAACAAGGAAGGAACTAAAACAGCTAGTTTCCTGTCTTGAGAAATTTTGCACCACAGGCATTGCCCACCTTGGTGGACTGTACCATCACACGCCTAAAGTAATGTGGCTGAGTAGCCATGGACTTCAACTTCCATAAACCAGATACCAAAATAAATATTTTCCCCTTATTTTGATTTTTCTCAGGCATTTTGTCGCAGAGACAGAAAGCTAACAACTTCCATCCTGTCCTAATGAAGATTAATCATTGCCCATAATTCGGTTAATGATCTTTTCCCCAAAGGGAAATTGAGATCTTCAGAAAAATCCAGAAATGAGTGCTTTTAGAACCTTTGAGCCTATTTCCTGGCTGGGTCTGTAAGGTCCCTGAGGTTGAAATAAGGAATCTATTCCTTCATTTTAAAATAAGTTTGTGAGTTTAGTGACTCCCATTGCAGAAAAAAAAAATTTCAGGATTCATCAGTAAAAGAGGCACGAGAAGGATTTATTTTTGGATGCACTCAAAGAATGGAGTGTGAGTACTCAGAGAAAGGAGACACATTAGAAGCTCGAGTGGGCCCATTTTAGAGTGTTTTCAAGGTGAGGCCATCGAGGTGCGTTCTCACTTTCATTCGTAAGGCTTATATATGCTGAAATTGGGATATGGCATCCCCAGTGTTGCTGCTCCCTTGGGTGTGGGAAGTACACTTCATAGGTGAAAAGGACAGCTCTAGTACCTGGACTTACAAGCTTATTATGAAAGGACCTTTAGGAATTTTTCCGAGTGAGTTCCTGGAAAGGAAAAAAGCTTGAATAAGTTTTGTGTCTTGAGGCTGCAGTTCTTAATTTTAACATCTTGATTTTCCTATCTCCTTCCTATGTAGGTTTATTTCTTTCACCCTCGCTCATGCTCATGTCATGGACCAGAAGCTCCTGAAACCATTTAGTTTCTTCCTGTCCTGATATCTGTTAAGCTACATTCTTTCCAGGACAGAGATTTTTTTTTTTTTTAATAACCAACATATGTGTGTGGTTTCAGTATTGAGTAAAACTTCACCTTCCTTTTTGGCTATATCTGAAGTCATCCTGGGGTGCTCAGAGGAAACAGATTGCATCAGAGGAGCTTGAGAACAAGCCCCATTACCCTGCCAGTCTTCATTTTCCACAGAGGAAAGACTGAAAGGAGTCAGATTTGTCCTCTCGACAGTGATGGCAAAAGCATTCCTCTTCCAATGTGCCTCAGACCTGCAAAAGGCACACTGCTGCAGTCCTAGCTTTGCTGGCGCCTACTACTTCCACACTGGGGGCCAGGGACACTCACCCACGATGGATTGTTCCTCCCATGTCATCCGGAATGGTGTGGATGATGACTACCAGAAAGGCTGCTTGTTCCTCTCTCTTCCATGTTCTTGTCTTCTTTTCAGTTACAACTCTTATTGGTAATCTCCACCAGTTTATTTTTTATTTTTTAATTTTTTTGATGTATTTCATACATGGTCTACAGGGTCTCACTAAACAGATTGGACTCATAGTGATCCTTCCTGTTTTTCAATCTCCCAAGTGCTGGGGTTACAGGCGCGTGCCACCATGCCCAGTCTCAATCGCTATCTCAGCACGCGCTGGGGCGGGGCCGGCACAGCAGGCTTGGAAATCAAATCCCCAGCCCCTGCATCTGCCTAAGCAGGTGCTTTAATCCACTGAGCTATCTGGCTGGCCTCCACCAGTTTAAATAAGGGAGTTTCTGGGCCTACAGCTAATTGCTGCCATTTTCTAACATCAAAGGCACTCTAAGACTAGAGGTAGGTCTCTAGTTTGCAATGATTACCTTCATTGCAAACCTTGTTCAAAACTGAATTTTTCCCTATTGTATGTAGTCACTCTCCTTTAGGACAAAATCTTATTTTACTATATCTTTTCTCATCTAAATAAATTCTTACATCTATAACTTTCTTCGTATCTCTCTCTTGCTTACTAGTTTTTTTTCTGTCTTGCTTCCTTCCTTAAATTTACAGTTGGGATCAATAGGTATATTTGAATCAATCTGCACTCATATAAAATTCAGTATGTTAATTAAGATTTAACTTTAGTAACCTTGCTTGTTAAAGAAACTCGAAGATGAAAGCGATCTTAAACTGCTCTTCCATGTCTATAATTTGTGAAAGCATATTTATCAATATTCCACAATATACTGCCTCTTTACAGAACTTAGGTTCACCAGAGCATAAAACCATTAGTTTCTGGGAATTAAAAGAACCCCAAAACTCTTCTCCCCAGAGCCATTTACCATGATGCAGATCTGCAGGATGCAGAAGGCTTCTATTATCCCCTCCCACCCAGGCTACAGAGTCCTTCCAGGCTCAGATCTCAGTACTGACCCCCAGTGTCCTCGCCTTGTCACAGGTCCTCCCGCGCTTCTCTCACTCAGGGCCTCCTTTACTCCCACATCAAGACTCTGTTGGCTGACTCGAGGTTTGGGCACCACTCACTGACCCACCAGAGACTTTAGAAGAGGATACGCAGGGTGGCTGCCAAGCTTGCCTGTGCTGCTGGCAGTGCAGGATGGCGAGTCTGAGAGCCCTAACCCATGCAGGTGCTTGCCCTGAGCTGCTCGCGACCTGCTCACAGCAGCACAGGACAGGCAGTCCAGGGTGCGCAGGTACTGCTCGCTGCTGCCACCTTGGGGTGTGAGCAGCAAAAGGAGTTCTCCAGGGACTGCTATCCGGGACACCCAGGTAGTAACCCAGCGGAGGGGTCCCACCAGCTCTGTGGTGAATGTGGAGCTGATGGGCACAGCCACAAACAAGATCAAAGAATGAGGAAACGTTTATCACTTCAGAAAACAAGCAGCATATGGAGATAATTCTTAAAACACAGTGCCTTGTCAAAGAAAGCAGGGGCTTTAACTGGGAAACACACATTCATATAGGGAAGATCTACCCTCATGTTCCTGCATGTGTTAGTTCATGGTCACACACTACATGTTCAAAAACGTGACAACTGGGAATGGCTGTAGGTGGAGACTGTATTGTCAGGAGCAAAGTTTATTTTGAGTAACCTAAAAATCATCAAAGTGGTTTGGTGATTTTGGCTAGTTCTTGTAAGTTTCTTTTGAAGGCCCTTGAAGAAGGAAAAAAGCTTTTTAGGAGGACTGACAGTCATTTAAAGGGGCAGCTCACACTAGCCTTTCCTGAAGGTATAGTGCTGGTGAACCTACAGTGCGTGCCACAGCCAGCTGTCTGTGGTCACTGAAAGCTCTGAAAGGCTCGCCATCACTGGCACAGGCAGTCACCCCTAGTAAGGCCTGCAGAGCAGCTGACAAAGATCAATTGTCAGTTTTGTATTAGAGTAAAGGGGAATAACAGTGATTGGAATTATATTCTGACATTAATTACTTAAATTCTCAGTTATTTTACTTGTAAAATAGAATTTTAATTTTACATATTAGGACTCCTCTAATTCTAAAAGAACCTTCTAATGTTTTGTGCTTGTGATAATTAGAGGTAGACTAGGAAGGTCATAGTCAGAGCTAATTATAAGGTTAAGAATTCAAATCAGTCTCCTTTCACAAACCACTTTTAAGTTAAATGATCATACACAGAATCTTCTGAAACGAAAGTCTAATAAACACAGTTTTCTATAGCATTAAGAGTTTCAAAGTTTAAGTTTAAAATGATCATAGGAACTATTAAGCTTTCTGCTACTACTGGAAAATTCTGCCCTTTCTATTGATGGCCAAAGGATCAACTTCATTGTGATATGTAATAAAAAATTTAATTTAGATTTAACTGATATATCAATGTTCACTAACCTTATCTATCAGAAGATAGATATCAGAAGGTTAATCTAATTTTTATGTTCTCAAAAATCACTTGGGTCAGTAATTTGTCATTCTTCTGGGAAAAAATACAAGGCACAGATATTAGATTTAACTTTAAATTTAATCAAGACTACAAATGCTGTCAAGAGCCTGTAATTCTTACAGAGATGAGGTTTTCTAATATTGATTTGTAAACTCTTTATTAATCCCATTAGCCTTCTCTCAGAAATGGAAGGTCTCAATGTTAGTTTTTAATTTTGTTCATGTTGAAGGAGAAAAGTTTCCTATTTAAAAACATAGATTTTTCTCCTATGTGAGAAAGCATTTCTCCATGCAGTTAAGATGATTATCCTTTTCTTCTCCTTTAGACTTCATGTAACCCCACTATTAAGCTATGCTGCAGCCCTTTGAAAATTTTTCTTTGAAACGGGGTCATTCTCAGTTGCTGAATTTAGTTTCTTCATTCTCCTGAATAGCTGGTATGACAGGTATACCACTACACCGAGCAACCTCTAACTCTTTAAATTTTTTTTTATTTTAACATTGTGTGTGTGTGTGTGTGTGTGTGTGTGTGTGTGTGTGTGTGTGGCCAGCTCAGCCCACCAGGGGGCGCGGCTGGCTGGCATGTGGTGCTGGAGGATTGAACCGCGGTCCCTGTGCTTTGCCAAGCTTGTTCCAAGTAGGTGCTTTAGACCACTGAGCTATCTCACCAGCCCAACCTTTAACTCTTTACGTAGCTATTCCACATGATAAAGAGCATAGCTTATTTCCTGAGTCATAGTGCCAAATTCGTTACATAGAAGTCTAAAATTGTCTTGCATTACGTCTAGTTTATTTCCACTCATGTGCATTGTGTTATACTGGTTTCAGTTATCAATGTTTTAAAGTATCTTTGTGCATGTGAGAAAGCAACACTGATCATTCTTCCCTTCTTTACTTTACAAGCTAAACTTTACACTTAGCAATTTCTGCTTCATCTCTCCAACAATATTTCCATTGGAATTTTGTTAGGGAATTTGTTATGTGTGTAAACCAATATGGATTAAGTTGTGCTAATTACATCTTCCAGTTTGGAAACTTGGCTCTCTCTCCATTCAGATCTTCATGTGAGTGAGGCTGCACACAGGCCCGTAGCTCATAAGGGTTGAACAAACGTCACATTTCATTTCAGTTCTATTTCTGTTCATTATATTTTGTTGCTAATTGTAATTGAAATGACTTTTCCAATAAATCTTCCAATTTTCACCATTATATTTGCTATGTATTTAATTTATATCTTTCTAATCTACATGAAAATCACAATGTTCAATACGAAACTTGAATATGTTCTTTAATATGTTTTTCAATGTAAAATTATCCTTGTGTTCTTTGACTAAATCTTACTTAGTTCTTTTTGAATAATTTGTTGGATTTAGACATTAGTTAAACCAGCACAAATGATTTAAAACAGGCTACTCCAACACGAGGACTGTTTTGAACTGAAAGCAGTTTTTAAAAGCACTCTTTTACACTCCCAGTTTATACAAGGAGGAGGAGAACGTTTTTTAGCAAAGAAAACCTCAGATTCTTACAAACCTTTAGGTGGCACCAGAGGCTCTATATAACAAATTCTGTTAAAATAATCCTTATTGGCCGTTTCCCCAATATATTCATCTTCATCTGATTCTCCAATCCTAGAAGCTCTGAGTCCTTTTTTTCTTAATCTTTTCACTACACTTCCTTTGTTAGGAAGCTACCTGGGCCCATGGTCTCCGCACCTGAATTTATCAGTCAGAACCCCAGGGGTGTGTGTGTGTGTATGTGTGTGAGAGAGATGCTTGCACTAGCAAACCTCTGCATCCTGAACAGTGCATCTAAAATGGTCTAAGAAAAAAAAACAAGAAAGAAAATTATTTCTCATGTTTACTCCCAATACGTTGTTGCTGCAAGCAAATATGTGAGGTTTTTCTTCAAAACAACTTGATGTAATTTTCTAGCAGACATCATTTTCTTCCAGTTGAGGATCCCGCAATTCAAACTGGCTGCAGCTGGCTCAGACCGAATCACACCCCTCCCTGTGGCCAGTGGTGGCAGCTTGTCACCTGCATTCTGTAAGAGTAGGAGCCAAGCCCCTCCCTGAAGTTTGCTCATTTACTCGGATGCACCAAAGAACCTAGAGAAATACTGTATTTTCATGTAACAACCTGGTGCAAAGGATGCAACTCAGTGAAATGAAGAGACACGGAGCTCCAGCGCCCCCTCCTATAGACCACTGCCCCACCCCCTCTGCGAGCCACCAACCCGGGGGCTCTGTGGTACTCCTCCATTAGGTTTCTACAGAGAGACTCATTATATCAATTTTAATTTGCTTTATTTATTTATTTATTATACTTGTTTCTTATTTATTCATTTATTATTTATTGTACTGAGGATGTCACCAGAAGCTCTCTGCCGCTGAGGCACAGCCCAGCCTCACCCTGCATGACATCATCTCATCTCTTCCCCTTGGTGAGTAGTCTTAGTTACAGTCCTGATGTCCTCCCCACAGGGTGGGCTAAGAGTTCCAGCCTTGAATCACAGGGCTGATCTCTTCAACAGCCAACCTCATTTCTAGGACTTTGTAAAAGTCACCTTCAGGCATCTTTGTGAGTACCACTCTACACAAGTATCATTCCTTTTTTAAAAAATATATTTTAGTACAGGGTCTATTGGGTCTCACTACACAGATAGGACTGACAGTGATCCTCCAGTTTTCAGCCTCCCAAGCACTGGAATTACAGGTGCGTGCCACTATGCCCAGGGTCAGTCACCTTTTCAGTGTGCCCCAGGCTCGGGGCCAGCACCATATGCTGGGGATCGAACACCTGTCCCTGCGCCAGCCTAAGGAGGCACAGTCCGCTGAGCTATCTGGCCGGTCCACACCAAACCATTCTTATGTCTTAGAAAATTGCAGGACTTTAGGAGCACTGTCCAGAGATGATGAGCAAGTATATTTATGTTTCTAAGGTAACCTTATAGATGGATAGGAGAAAACAGATTTTCTCTCCTATACCTTGGAACTTGTAAACCCTGTGGAGAAAAATAAAAATAGAGTCATAAAAATGTTTTAGGTGGAAATAGAATAATACTAGGAATTAAATTTAAAAACAGTGTTGATCAAAAATATAATCAATATATTATTACTGAACTTTAAGGTTTAGACCTTGTGACACATCCCGAAACTTGAGAGACAGAATTTTGACAGTGTACTGAAGACAGAGGGGCCCCTTTGTTGTCTCAGATGCCTCTTCTCTCTCTTTCCTCTCTCTCTCTCTCTCTCTCTCTCTCTCTCTCTCTCTCTCTCTC
>NW_004524580.1:1260930-1267232 GCF_000260255.1 Octodon degus
ACTGAAGTGTACAAAGGGCTTTTACTGCAAGGGAGAGGGTTCAGCAGGACAGTGGAGGGAAATCCCATGCTGGGGTATTTTCTTTAGGGTTCAGTTTTGTCTGTTACCATTCTCAGACTCCTGCTGCCCTCCTTCAAAAGAAAGTGGACTTTCGCCTCCTGGGGCAGCATCTGCAGGTTCTTTTCAGACAAATACTTTTTTTGTGTGAAAAATAAAATATCTGAAATTTTTTTATTTTTTATGAGAATTAACATTTATTTGTCATCTGTATTACTGTTTTTACAGAATCAGATATAGACCTGTCAAAAATCCATTTTGTGCATACTGAAGCATGGATACAAGTGATTTATTATTACGTTTTGAAAAAGAAACAAAGGGGAAGATTCTGGAAGATTTTAATCAATTTAACACTATTTTTTCCTCCTTTTTTGCCATAGTTTTATTGATAAACAAATAGCAATGAGACAGTTTCAAATCAAATTGGTAGGACAGTTTCAATAATTAACACACTGCATACATTCTTCTTAGTGGTTAATTGCTGTACAAGATGCAGACTCGACATCCTATTTACAAACACCATTAGAACAAATCATTCTATTCATTAACAGAATGTAACTATATATCTATCCCAACCACTTTGAATACACAGATACAAAATGGACATTCATCTGTATACCTTTTTTTTTTGTTAAATTCTGTTATTTGAATATTATAGGTGTGTAAACTCAGCAAAATATTGTAAAAGAGTCCAGTAGCCCATAATAGTATTGGGTCTTCCACTTAACTGGCAATGTCAGAAATTGTTGACCTGAGTCCCCCACAGCTCAACATAACAGTATCGCTTTATTTCTTATGTTTCGTTTTTATACTTTCCTTCTGGATGTTTAAGACCAAGGTAAAGCAGGACCTATGTAACAAGAGTTGTAGCTTTTGGGTCTGATAAAGTCAGCAGACAAATACTTTTCTTGTATGTTGGACACATTAGCTTGTTGGGAGTCCCTTCATATGAGTTTAGGAGAGGAAGAGGTGTTTATAGAGACTGGTCTTTAGAAATAAGAATACCAAATTAGAGCTAGTGGCATAGGCCCAGCACTGTGGAAGGCTGAGGCAGGAGGACCCCAAGTTCAAACCCAAAGAGGCAATCCAGTGACTTAGCAAGACCCTCTACATGGCGGGGGAGCAGTTTCAGTCTGTAGGCACCTGGCTTCAAGGTGGGGAGACATATCAGGGCAGCATAGCAGAGGAGAAATGGCTCATGGCATGGTGGTGGGAGAGAGAAATCAAGGAAGGAAAGAGGGAGATGGGCCCACCCAACCCACACTGCCAGTGACCATGTCCTTGACTGGGCTTCAGCACACACACACACCACATTTAGTTATCAACTCATTTGGGGCCTAATCCACTGATGGGCATCTTGTCCACATGATCCAATCTCTTCCCAAAAGCACCACTTGTGAGTGCATGAGGGACACCTAGATAGAAACCATAGAAAGCTCTGCTGAAAACAACTTCCCCAGTGTCTGTCTTCCTTCTGAGTGGAGCACAGCATGGGCATTTTGGAACAGAAGGCTCTGACTTGATGAGACATGTAATCTTTCATTCCCCTTTTGAGGTGAGAGTTAGTCAAAGGCATAGTCTTGTCAGTTAATTTGGAACCCTGCTTATGCAATTTTTATGTAAAGATTATAATATTCCCAAATCCAGAGTAGGTTTCTATTATTACCATTAAGGGTACTGGTCTTAATCCTAAAATTCTGTTAAATAATGATCTAATATTAGGCAATACCTGTGAAAAAATAGATGGCATCTTAGAATAGACAACTGCCTTAGGTAGCAACACTGTAGGCGGTCTCGAGGGCTGGCCCTGGAGAGAGTCAGAACAAAGATGAAAACTCGTTACAATTGTGGCCAGGGGGGATCTTTCAGAGGCCAGGCCCCAAGATAAAGATGGAAAGGCCAGGCCTAAGCTAATCAGTAACACCCAGTCGTCTAATGAAGTCTAGGTAGACATCAGTCACCTTGGTGGGTGGCCAAGACCCTTGGACTAATCCCTTCCTGAAAAAATCTTTATTCTTTCCATGTACACTTGCTACTAGACCTGTTTACCCATTGGGTCAATGTTTCCTAAGCAGCTATCCTTGTAATTGTATTGAATAATCATAGCTTTAACCCATGAACATTTTACCCACATGATTGTGCTCTGCAAAATTTTTCCTGAAAAGTTGGGACTTGGCAACCCACTCTGGACCCTTCCTGCTTCTCAGGAGCTATATCTCTTCCCCTCAATAAATATTTACTCTCTTGTTCCTTATAATTCATTCTTTGATTTGGGGGAAGAGAAACTCACCATATCAGACATCTAGCAGGTTGTGGGTTATATTTGCCTATATCACTTGGAAGTCTTAGCTCACTGTCTCAATCTCAGAGAAAGGCTGAAAGGTCATGATGCAGCACTTGCTGCTTGTGTCTTCAGCAGGGCCCTGTCTCTACCATGTTCTGGGAGAGGAGAAATCAGACAAGAAGCCCGCTAGCTGCACCCTTACCCCCTTCTGTACCACATGAGTTTGGGGTGGCAAATGCTGGCCAAAGGCTCAGTGATTTTGGTTAGTGTGTGCTATTCAGCTGATCAGGTGTCACAGAAAAAGAAATTACTTCTTAGCTACATTTTCCTTCTTAAGAGAGAGCTCTATGGAAAGCATTTTTGAAATTCTAGTAAGCAGATCAGTTACACTAATAGATAACAGAGAAAATGACAACTATTAGAGTCTAATAAGGAGAGTACCCCAGGGAAACAGATTCATGAAGTCCTAAAATACACTGAGGTTTTACAAAATGGAAGCTGTATTCCTAACTGAACCACAAGGAGGTTGCAAGCAATATTACTTGTTAGGTAGGAATTGTGGTTGGTTCTTGGAACTGTAAGCTGTCCCATAAGAAAATGACTGGGAGCTGGCCAGATAGCTCAGTGAATTAAAGTGCTTACTTAGGCAGATGCAGGGGACTGGGATTTGATCCCTAGAGTGCTGTGCTGGCCCCGACCCCAGGGTGCACTCAGATGGAGATTGAGACTGGGTGAGGTGGTGTGTGCCTGTAATCCCAGTGCTTGGGAGGCTGAAAACAGAGGGAACACTATGAGTCTGATCTACATAGTGAGACCCTGTAGACCCTGTCCTAAATACATTTTAAAAAAAGATAAAAGAAAAAGAAAAGAAAAAGACTGGGTGTGTTGTAACTCAGTTTGGGTGAAGGCAGCCTGCAGCACAGCTCAGCAGAGGTTACCAGGGCTTCAGCTCACATGCGTGAGTGGGCATGTCCACAGCCTAGGCCAAAGGCTCAGCTGGTAACATGCTTGAGAATGAATGTGGCTCCATCCTACTGTTTTCCCTTGGCAACAAGTTTGCAGTTCATTAACAGCAGTTATGACTGGCACCCTAAAATATTCTTCCTTTCCTTTCCTTCTTTACTCTTCCAGCCTTTATGTGTTCTCATACCCAATGGGGAGAGGCAAAGGGGAACAGCACGCACACTTTTAAGAAGAATCAGAATGGGACCTGCTAACTAAAAAAAAAAAAAAAAATTATGCTGAAAACCTGTCTCTCCTCTACCAGTGTGTGGCAGGAACACAACAGCAGCTCCAAGGGTCACAGAGATCTCAGGATCAGAGGAGCAGAAGCTGCTCACCAACCGAACTGCACACAGCAAGCCACACTCTCCTTTCTTTTTTAGAACAGCCCCACCTCCGGGGGTGAAGACCTTTGCGTCTTGTCTCCTGCCTTACAGCACACCTATTAAACATCTTGGTACATTCTTTCACAACCCGAGCTCCTGGTCCTTGCAGTGCCCGTTGCACAGCGTAGATTTCTCTTGTTTCATTCTCAAGATACCTAATGAGGCAGTGACAGTGAATGGGGTAATGTATGGCAAGAAAAGTAAGAACACACTTTGTAAGGATATTGCATTCTTTCAACAAGCAAGTATGGCCTTTCTCATGCTAAGCTGGCTCAGGAACCACAAAAGCTCAGTATTTTTAACATTTCCTTTTAAGGAAATGTGCAGTGCACTTCTGGGATCTTAATGTGAATCCAAATGATAAAAAAGAAGATGGTCCAGCAACTGTTCCATCAATTCTTTTTTTTTTTTTTTTGCAGTACCGGGGATTGAACTCAGGACTTTGTGCTTCCCAGGCAAGCACTTATTCTACTGAGCTATCTCCATCAATTTATGAGTAGTGAGTGACACCAGCATCTGGGTTCTTCTTACATAGCCAGAGCCCAACCTGGAGAACACACATCTTTCTCTGTGCTGTTGCCTTATTTCATTTCACACCAATATTCCTGCCTAAAGAAACTGGGAATTTATAGTGTAAGCACATGCATATGTGGTGATGAGGGGTGGCTCATGATAGAAAAGACTACTGAGCTTCAGAAAGCTTTGGGATCCCAAAGTCACCAAAACAGGGTGAGATACAAATAAATACAGATCCAGTAGCAAGAGATTTCTGAAGTATGGATTGCTATATTCTCTTAAGTTCAAAATGTTAACTGAACTCACAAAATCCTTTCCCATTACCCTATTCACCTTCCAGTCAGTTATAATCACAGGACAATTCTGGCCAAAGAGATTTAAATCTGATACAGGAGTCTTAGGAACATGCTTATTATTATTATTATTATTACTATTATTTTGGTACTGGAAATCAAACTCAGGAACTTAGGTAGGCATTTATGCTGCAGGGCTGTCTCCTTGGCCCTTTGTTTTGTTTTTTGAGACAAAGTCTCAGCATGTAGTCCATCCTGGCTTTGATCCTACTGTATAACCCAAGCTGGCCTTGAACTTGTAATCAACTTGCCTCAGCCTGCCAAGTGCCAGATTTCTAGGTATACACCACTGCACTACACACTATGTTTGTTTTCTTGAAAAGGGATATTCCCTTCCTGTCCCCTCTTCCTCCAATATGATGGTGTGAACTAAAATAACCATTGTATAACCCTTAGTAAACAGCCATAAGAATAACAGTAACTCCAAGGCTGGTGGAGTTGAGCTCTTGGACTAACTATACACCTGGATTTCTCTCTTTCAAAATGAATTTTGAAAGACTATAATCAGGTTTCTGATGTAGATTTTTTCTTATGAACATTATCTTACCTGATTAATATTAAAGCCCATTTTCTTGTCTAAACCTGTCTTTCCATCTTTTACCATTTCTTAGCAAATTTAGTCTAAGAAGGATTCATATGAGAACAAAGTGGGACTTTGTCTTTATTTTAACCAAGAGGATGTAACATTAGTCTCCACTGTAAATACAGGAGAACGACGACAGCAAGACTTCCTCAGCATCACCAGGGGACTAGTTTATAGCACGTGCAAACCACATGCTAAACATAAAACAACCTGAAGATGTTTTATAAGACAAAATCAGTACCAGTTCATCATGGAAAATTAGTTACGGATTAATGTTTTTCTTGCACCAAGTCCTTCACAAACTCACAGATGCCTAAAGGGCCAAAGATATCTGCTCCATCTGGAATTTGATCACATAAAGGCAAATGATGTGATTTAAGGAGGCTGTTAACCTTCAGAGACAGCTACCATGTAGATGAATTTCAAACTGTATACTGTTAACTTTTGCTCAGAATTTAATGCATTAATATTTTTGACTTTCAGAAAATCTTATCTGTTTCTTCATGCTTGGTGAAAAACTTTCTCTTTAAATTCTGCCAATTAAAACATTATCTAATACCTAATGCCTAATTGGTCAAAAGTTTCAGTTAAGCTTTTACATGATAGTAAATGTTTGGTCAGTTGTGTGTAGTTTTCTAAATTCTGATTTAAGCATCATTTATTGATCATCTACTACATAAAATATTTTCACATCATTTTATGTAATTTGCACACTATTTCAATCTCTTAAAGACTCTCACAGAGGTTTGACTTTCCATTCTGCCTAATGTTTTCTCTTGTTTGGAAAGTATGAGTTCTCAATGAGATATGGTTACTTTTGTTTTTACATTAAAAACAATAGATCTAGAGTTACCTAGAAATAGGTTCTTTAAGAAGAAATTTAACTAGGTGGACCAGATAGCTCAGTGGACTAAAGCGCCTGCTTAGCCAGAGCGCAGCAGCCAGAGTTCAATCCTAGTGTGCCATGCTGGCCACCCCCCCTTGGGCGCACTGAGACAGTGATTGAGACTGGGAGTGGTGGTGTGTGCCTGTACTCCCAGCACTTGGTAGGATGAAAGCAGGAGAATCACTACGAGTCTGATCTATGTATTGACCCCGTACTAAATACAATTACAAAAAAA
>NW_004524580.1:1267332-1276641 GCF_000260255.1 Octodon degus
AAAAAAAAAAAAAAAAAAAAAAAAAAAAAAAAAGAAGAAATGCTATTAATGCTTGAAGGCAATGCTAAGAGTAGAAGTTAGCCAAGCGATTTTTCCCATACTCTTTTGCTCCAGCATTAGCAGCTCCCGGGCAGCCTTGCAGATCTTGGCCAGAGTGAATTTGACCCTCCAGACCTTTTGTTCCGGACCCCATACTCGCCAATCAGCTTTAATTCTTGGTCAAGATGGGACTTCTCGAAGGGCCTCTGTGGGGTTACATAGGTTGTACCACAAACCTAGCTTTTTGCCACCAGCATGTTGACTCCATGTGCCTGGCTGCGCCTGCGAGTCGATCTTGACAACTGAGAGAAAAGATAATAGTAGTTTGTCTTAGTTCATTGAAAAGAAAATTTGGTACTATTATTTCTTTTTGTAAGAGAGTCTTTTTTTGTCTATGACTTGTACTCTGAATAACATTTGGATGTTCTTTTAAGATTATGGTAAATAGTGTATTAATTAGTTATTGTCTATCTTATTATATTTTTCTCATAAACAAGTACCTTTTTATATTTTATTTATTAATATCTACATGTATTTTAATGTAAATTTATACATATTTACATTAAAATAAAAACATTTTTTAGTAATTTCTGTGTTTTGGGAAGAACAATTAATTTACCCTATGAGGCAGGAATTCTGCAAAGTGGAGGAAAATGGGCTTTGGAACCCAAATGATTTATTTTAAAATCCAGCTGATGTAGACCCAACATGCACATGACCCCAAAAGTCTCAATCTAAAATGCCTTCTTAAGCTCAGTTGGTAGTAAATTATTTTATCTTAAAAATGACCAGATGTGTTTTTCTTTCTCTTAGGAAACTAACCTATTTATTTAAAATATCACCACAGGGTCTGAGGAGATAGCTCAGTAGAATAAGCGCTTGTCTGGCATGCACAGGGTCCTCAGTTCAATCCCCAGTACCGTGAAAAAGAAAGAAAGAAAAAAAAAAGATAGTCTCTAAAATATCACCACACACAATGTGTGCGGTGGTAGATACCTCTAATCCCAGTACTCTGGGAGGCTGAGGTAAGAGTATGACAAGTTTAAGCCCAGATTGGTCAATTTAGCGATTTAGCAAGACCCTGCCTCAAAAGTTAAAAATAAAAAGGGTTGGTCTGGGGAGACAGGTTGGCTAAGCACCTTCCTGGCAAGCACAAGGTCCTGAGTTCGATTCCCAGTACTGCATTCTGTTCTGTCCCTGGAACCAGCATGGTGGTGTAAACCTGTAATCCAAGCATTCGGGAGGCTGAGACAGGAGGATCACTACAAGGCCAATCTGTGTTGCAAGATTCTGTATCAAAAAATAAAAATAAAAAAATAAAAAGGGCTATGGATGTAGCTCAGGGCTAAAGCTTTGGGTTTAACTCCAGCACCAGGGCAACAGGGTGGGGAACAAAAAGAGAAAAACAAAAAAGCTAGTCACAAAAAGCCACAATTGAAAATATTTCCTTTCCAAAAGTTCCTTTGCCTATAGCTTTCTATTATTATTTGGAGAAACTGAATTAAATATGGAAGGGAAAATAGTAACTATAATTCTAAAAATGATTGAAGTACTGATTAAGAAACTGTAGAAAGAATTTAGGAGTTTCTGACAGTAAAACTTATGTACTTGAAGGAATGCTTCAGTATCATTTCATACATCCAACTAACATCCGTTCAGAAAGGCATAACCTTCATCACATGTAATGGCACGTGCATCACAGATTGTCCTCCCCCTCCTCACCCCGGACCCCATGTCTTGTCCTTTCCTCACAGACTGTGACCTACCTCACGATATGTCTTCTCGGTACTGAAGTATCAGCTTGATGAGGGCCCCTCCCCTTTTTCTGTCCATTTGATTCACTACTCGCTCCCCAGAACTACACAGAGTCAGCCCCTGTCCCATAGTTTGTGGTCCACAAATAATTTGTAGTGAGGAAGGGAGATATATTCAAGAAGGAGAGAAGTATTCATTGACACATTAGGATGACTAATGTCAAATACTGTTTGAAGAACTGATCATATTCATTTGAAGCAAGTGGAGATGAATACAACTCTTGACTGAATCTCTGGCTCACAGAGGGAAAAGCATACTACTGTACAACTCAAGTCAGGGGTAATATTTCCATTACAGTCTTGTAGTCCTGTTACCTGTAATCTATAAAGGTAGAACAATCCCACAAGAATCTAGCTGGCAATTTCATATCACAGAATTGCTAGGTTGGTAAATTACAGCAGTTCCTCCATAAATCTGCCATACAGTCTCACAGAATTTCCAATAAACAACAATGATAAAGGCATATTTCCCTGGAAAATGTCTTTTAAGTATAATAATCTACTATGAAGACAATACTATAAATTGGAATAAATAAATCAGGTAGTGAGTCACTTTTACCATATAAGAAAATAAAGTGCAGAAAGATTAAAGAGATCAGTTTTAATCAATAGATTTTTCTGACCTCAAAATGGAAAATGAATTTTTAAAGCATAATGAGATTAAAAACATCAAAAGTGTGCATAGGTTTAAGGATATTTTTTAAATCAACATAAAATTTCAATGCAAATGAGCAAAAGAAAGCACTTATAATTTATGACAAATGAAAATATATTTAAAGTTATAATAAAAATATTCAAATCTTTAAAAATGGACAGAAGGTAATAGCAACTAACAAAAAATGCAACTAGTTAATATCTGGAAAAAGAATTTATTTTTTATTAATTACTACAAAATGGAACTACTTGCTATAGCTTGTATCTAGATGTCCCAAAGTCTCGTGCACTCATGGGGGAGGGGCTTTGGGGAGTCATGGGTGATGATGCTGGATTAGTCCATTGATTGGTTTAACATAGTTCTGGGTGCAGATGGTGGCTTTAGTGAAGTTGGAAGCCCCACCCTAGACATGGGTGGCATTGACCAATAGACTTGCAGCCTGGATGGATTAAAAAGGTGAGAAGGAAGTAATGCTGCCCCCTGCCTGCCATGAAACAGACTGTTTCTTCTCCGCCATGTCCTGCGTCATGGTACACTGCCTGGGATCCAGCTGTGTACTGAAACTTCTACAAACTGTGAGCTAAAATAAACCTTTTCTCCTTTAAATTGTAGTCGTCAGTTACCAGTCTTGGTCAGCTCATACCCAGAATCTTTGCCAAGGAAGACATCTGAGATTCTAAGCACTTTTGTTTAGGTAGGAGGAAGTAGCTCAGAGTTGAAAATAATTCTATGTTCTTCTCCAAAATTCAAATGCTTAGTCACAACTACATGAGGCTGTTTTGTTTTCTGCAACACCTATCTTTCAGGTGGAAGAGATCTTGTCACACACTCTCTTCTACTTCTTACCAACCAGAAGAAACCTGCAGTATTTATGGTAGTCCTGAGAAAATGGGTGAACTCAGACTTACAATGGATTTTAATAAACTGTTTCTAGATGTGTTAATGCAAGCAATGGCCCAAATCCACTGTCTGTTGAAGGTGTGGGTGTTAGCACTTGTTGTTTTGTTAAGGTTTTGCTTTTATTCTTTGTATTAACTAAATAAGAGCCTGTATTTGGGGAGAGCATGTTAAACAGAAAGATCAAAGCCAGAAGACAAAATGCAGTCAGTACCAAAATAGTTACCTTCAAAAGAGACTGTAAATCCAGGATTACAGAAACGTTAGAAGTCGATTTTACCCTAACTCTGCCCAAGGGAGAAATTGTTCCTACAGAATCTTGCATTTTAGTATGTTCAGAAACAAAGTGAAACACTATTCTATGATTTTTCTCAAGCCCCTCTAAAGGAAACGGATTGTCTTAACAATACCAAATGACACACCTTCCATGTTGGATTAGATCCAGTTCACAAAGACTCTCATGTGGCAAACATGCCTGGCTTCCATGACAGGATATAGTCAGCACACCAGTTGACAATGTTATAAAAGACAAAGGGATCATGGTCACACCCATAGACTAATGGCCTTGAAACATCAAGGAAACATTCTAGCAAGTTGCTTTACTCTGAAGCTCTTATTTTCTAATTGTAGGACAGGAGTAGCCAATCATTTATTCATAATGTGCTTATTTTTTTAAAGATTGATTCATTGCCAATTTGTGTGTTATAGATGCTTAATTGTATATTTACTGTGTTGCAAGGAGGAACATGCAAAATTTCTGAACAAAGAGATTCTACAGTGAAGATAAACCCTAGCTCATATAGTAAAACAATAATCATTAAGTTTTCCTAGTCCCATCAGTAGGGCCTTATATAAGCTCTGTAGCTACTGGCCCTGCCCCCTAGTGTGCACTGAGAAGGCAACTGAGACTGGTTGTGGTGGCCCTTGCCTGTAATCTCAGCTCTTGGGAGGTTGTAAACAGGCAGATCACTAGGAGTCCAATCTAGTAGTGAGATCCTATATACACTGTAGATCCTTCCCTGAAATAAAATTTTAAAAAAGCTATGTAGCTACTTCATGAAACCATAATATTAAAACTATACCTTTTCAAAAAAGAACATTGAGTTAGAAAAGTGCACAGGGAGCTGGACATGGTGGCATGAGTCTGTGATCCCAACACTCAGAAGGCTGAGGCAGATTCTGTGATTTGAAGCCAGTCTGCACTGTGGAGTAAATTCAAGGTCAGCTTGGACTACACAGTGAGATCCTGAGTTGAATGATGGGATGGAAGATGGGAGTGGGGGAGAATTAAAATACATTATAGACAAGTGAAAAATCTTTATACCTTCTTTGGTGAATGTAATCAATATGTATGACAAATGTGTACTAATAAAAATTTAAAATTAGAAAGAAAAAAAGAAAAAAAACTTTACAATGGCTCACATTGATCCAATGCATGTCTCTTTCAGGTAGCTAGATTAGGATTGTTGGGTGGCAATGCCTGTAGGTATTCTTGATAAAATCTACTGAATGGCTCAAAGTGGACAATTGTGACATATATAGAGGGACAAGAAGGAGGGGTTGGGTTGAGGTGAGGACAAAGACAAAAAGCCATCTACTATCTAATAAGATGCATTTGTTTAAATTCTATTTCATTTTATTTTACTTGCAGGTTCCAAAGTTAGACAACTGCAAAGATTTTTTATTTAACTAGCTGCTAGATGTGAGTACTTACACTATACTATATCACACACACCCACAGGGACACAAGCAACTAAGCATTCCACTCAGAAAGAATGGTACCTTTCCAGCTGGGGTGATAGCTCAGCGGCATAAGCCCCTGCCTGGCAAACACAAGGTCCTGAGTTCAGTCTCCTCACTTTTGGGCTGGCAAGATAGATCAGTGCACTAAATGCCTGCTTAGGTAAGCATAGGGAATGGGGTTCGATTCCCAGCACCACATGCTGCATCAGCCCCACCCCCAGGGGTGCTGAGCTGGTGACCAACACCAAGCATGCTTGTGCACACCTGTTATCTCAGCACAGGGGAGGCTGAAAACAGGAGGATCACTATGAGTCCAAGCCGTTTAGTGAGACACTGTTTCAAATACATAGAAGAAGAAGAAAAAGAAGAAGAAGAAGAAGAAGAAGAAGAAGAAGAAGAAGAAGAAGAAGAAGAAGAAGAAGAAGAAGAAGAAGAAGAAGAAAGAGTAGTGCCCTTTTCTCTTCATAGAGCTTATGAATATTTATTAGCAGAGCTGCTTTAGACAGCTCTTGTATTTGGTTTATGTTACTGTAGGTTAAAAGAAAAATATGAGAACATTTAATGTACTCTTTCTATTCATATATTGTTGCTTTGGTCATGGTTAGAGTGACTTAACACATAGTGAAAAGACAAACATAGTACTCAATGCCACTGAACATCTCAATGGAAGCTTCTCATCCATTCTCCTCCAAAGTCTTGCTTTGTAAATTAACATATTGTAAGAAGAAAAGAAAGTTTCTTCTTTTTTGTCTCCAAACAAAACAATAGGAATTCCACAATGGTTGCTGTATTCCATAATGTCTTCTTCAAATTAGTTTTTCAGGTTACCAGTTATAAAATACAAAACAGATTTTTAAAAAACAGAAAGTAACAGAAGAAATTTACAACAAATTAAAAAGGACAAGGAAAAAATATTTAAGCATCAACCGCTGTGCTCTGCAGAACAGCAGAAATTAGCACTGCAGTTATCAAGGTGCCCTGCATAGGTACATAAATATATATCCTCCCCTGTTCTTTTCCTCATCCTAGTTTTTCCTTTGTTTTGAACAGTCTTTCCCTTTCATTGCATCTATTGTACCTTTCAGATTTTAGTCTTTCACATTTTTACACTAGCAAAATGATACTATGTTTTCACATGTAGGTCTCATTTATTTCACTTATGAGTACAGTCTCTAGTTACATTCATTTACCTATAAAGGCTTGAAATTTATCTTCTTTTAGAGGTGGGTAATACTCCACTGTGTAAAAATACTGTGTCGTTTTGTCCATTTTGCAGTGGATGGGCGTGTGGGTTGTTTCCAAGATTTATCTATAAAAAACTGCATTGCTATAAATATGGGTGCCAGACGCAGCCCAAACCCAGGCCTGGCATGTTTGTGGGAGAGTTCCACACTGCCCTGCAGCCTCTGGACCCCTCTGGACTTAGCCTAAGCCCAGTATGTGAGTGAGACCTTCAGCTGTGCTCTCAGGACCCCTCCGAACTCCTCCAGAACCAGCCCAGACCTAGCTTGTGAGTGAAAACTTCTGCCACATGCTAGGGACCCCTCCAGATGGAGCTCAAGCACAGGCCTAGCAAGTATTTGGGAGAGTTTAGAGGCTCCCTTTTCCTGCTGGATCCCTCTGGATCCAGCCCAGGCCTATTTGTGAGTGAGTGCTTCTGATCTGCTCTCTGGACCTGTCTGGAAACAGCCCAGGCCTGGCCTGGTCTGAAACTCTGCAGCTGAAGTCCCTGAAGAGAGGCTATGGGCCAGAACCACCAGCTAATCCAGGAGCAGAATGTCTTGCCAGAGGGGCACAGCAGGTTAACTTCCAAGGGATGCAGCAGGAAGAAGCTGAGCACAGCAGATAGACCCAAGGCGGGCACAACTGGATGAATTCAAACTCCGTAGATCTGCACATGGTAAGCTGAGATGAAAGACCCAGATCTATAAAAGCATCTTCCCTCTTTCTCTATTGATTGAGAGAGGGGTGAAAAAGGTAACCAGGGTGAACTAGTCTGCCTTGAAAACATCAAGTACATCAAGGGGAGGTGATCAGACAGAACTTAGTGGAGCTTACTTAAATATAAATTCCCAATTTAATATCTTCTTAGCTATATTGACAATTATTGCACTTTCTGCCTAAATAGAAACCTACTAGTTACAAAAATTTGTTAACTGCTAAATATCATTACCCATTGTTAGTGTTCCTTATTGCAGTTCTGTAAATATAAAACTATAACTACCTTACTCATATTAGATCTCTTGGATAAGAATTTTAAGAGTGCTAAGGCTATAGCTGCACCAAAGCCCTACACCAAAGGTGAGAGAACAGTGCTACATAAAATGACAAAGAGAAGAAGCAAAATGCAAGCTCGGGCTCTGAGCACATCCAGAAGTGCAGAAGACACTAGCGCAGAAGAAATTGGGAATTACACACCTAAAATGTCTGAATTAATAGTGTCTCAAGTAAAGACACAACTGCAGAAAGGTATTCAGGTACTCAGATCAGAAATAACCTCTGAAATAAAAAAAAGAAAAATCTGAATTAATAGCATCTGAAGTAAAGAATCAAACACAAAAAATATAGAGGAAATGAGATAATAATCTCTCTCTGACATAAAAAAGAAAGTGTAACTGTAATGAAAGAATTAATAACTGCTTCTCAAGAAGACATGGATAAAAAAATAGAGGACATTAGAAAAATGATAAAATCCTTAAATGGGCAATATAAGAAAGAAATAGATCACGTGAAGCAGAGTCAAAGAGATATAGAAGAACTCAAATTCTCAATCACAAGCGAGCAAAACTGTTTGAGTGACAGTGAAGATAGAGTTTCACATCTTGAAGATGCCTTTTCAGCTAGTGAAAAAGTATGAAAATATTTCTTAAAAACAATTAGGATGCAGGAAAAAATAATTCATCATCTGCAAGATGATGCAAAGATGAACAATGTGAGATTAATAGGCATCAATGAGAAAGAATGAGTCATACAAATAATATAAAAAGAATATGGGCAGAAGTAATAGCAGAAAACTTTCCAAATACAGGGAAACAATCTGACATTCAGTAACTGAAGCATACAGAACTCCAAAAAACATCAACCCATTTATAAACACACCGAGACATACGCCAGATCCCAGCACAAGAACAATATACTGAAAGCCGCTAGAGAAAAGAAACAGATCACATTTAAAGGAAAATACATCAGAATAATGGCAGACTTCTCTTCACAAACCATGAAGGCAAGAAGAACATGAGCACAGTACTTCAAGTCCTCTATGAAAACAAATTCCAGCTCAGACAACTATATACTACAAAATTCACTTTTGAGTTTGATGGAGAAATGAAATGCTTCCATGCTAAAGAATTTCATGATGACAAAGCCAACCCTACGCAGACTACTAAAAGATGTTCTGGAGAGGGACTGAAATGATCAGAACTCCATGAACAAGAATGGAAGGAACCCACTAAATAGGGCAACGAATTAAACACAGGAGAAAAGGGAGTAAACATCAGCAGGTAAATAACATGTCAATCATAAGTCAATACATCTCAATTATAACCATCAATGTAAACAGACTCAATTCATCAATTAAAAGAAATAGAGATCCAGCCTAGGCCCTCCATGTGAGTGAGACTTTCCACAGTGTTCTCAGTACAACTCCACCCCTCCAGAGCCAGCCCAATCCAAGGATGGGTGAGTGTGGGAGAGCTTCCCTGCTCCCCTGAGCCCACTGGACCTCTCCAGATCCAGATCAGGCCCATCGAGTGAGTGAGACTATCTGCCACACTCCAGATCCAACCTAGGCCCACTGCATGTGACAGACTTTCCACTATGCTCTCAGGACCCCTCCACCCCTCCAGAGCCAGCCCAAGCCAAGGACCAGCAAGTGTGTGGGACAGCTTTCCTGCTCCCCTGCACCCACTGGTACCCTCCAGACCCAGGCCAGGCCTGGCATATAGGCATGGATTAAAACTCTGCAGCTGAAGTCCTGGCAGAGAGAGTAGGGCCAGAACCACCCAGCAATCCAGGAGCAGAACATCTTACTGGAGGGGCACAACAGGTTCACTCCCAAGGGCTGCAGTAGTAAGAAGCTGAGCACAGTAGCCATACCGAAGCCAGCCACAACTGGATGAATTCAAACTTCATAGATCTGCACCCAAATATCAGTAGGTGCTA
>NW_004524580.1:1277386-1279309 GCF_000260255.1 Octodon degus
CACACTGACATATATAACAGTCAAGATTCCAGAATTCCAGCACAAGAACAATACAGTGAAAACTGCTAGAGAAAAGAAACACACCACATTTAAAGGAAAATCCATTAGAATTATGGCAGACTTCTCTTTACAAGCCATGAAGGCAAGAAGAGCATGGAGCACAGTACTTCAAGTCCTCTATGCAAACAAATTCCAGCCCAGACTACTATACCATGCAAAACACTCTTTCAAGTTTGATGGAGAAGTAAAATACTTCCATGACAAAGAACAACTAAAGAATTCATGATGACAAAGCCAACTCTACACAGACTAATAAAGATGTTCTAGAGAGGGAGCAAAATGATCAGAATTCCACAAATGAGAACAGAAGGAACCCACTAAATATGGAAAACAACTAAATACAGGAGAAAAAGGAATATACACCAGCAGGTAAGTAAAATATCAACCATAAGTCAATGCATCTCAATTATAACCAGCAATGCAAATGGAATCAAACAATTAAAAGAAATAGATTGGCACATTGGATTAGGAAACAAAATCTGACAATATGCTGTATACGAGAAACACACTTAACTCATAAAGAAATTCATAGGCTGAAACTCAAAGGAGGGAAAACAATAATACATGCCCAAGCACCTCAGAAAAAAGCAGGGGTACCAATCCTGTTCTCCAACAGTCTCAACTTCAAACCAACAATGATAAAATGAATTAAGGAAGGCTACTATATACTGGTTAGGGGTAAAATTCAACAGGAAGAGGTAATTATCATAAATATGTATGCACCAAACACAGGAGCACCCAAGTAGATAAGTAAGACAAATCTTAATGGACATGAAAAGCCTAATATCCAATACCACAATTTTAACAAGAGACCTTAACACTCCCTTATCCCAAAAAGATAGGTCAACCAGACAAAAAAATTAGCAAAGAAGTAGCAGAACTGAACCAAAGCTTGGAACAAATGGAGTTGGTGGACATATACGGTATTCCACCCAACTGCAGCTGAATGCACATTTTTTTCAGCTGCACGTGGGTCATTTTTTAAAATATACCATATACTAGTCCATAGGTCATGCTTAAGTATATGCAAGAAAACACAAATTATCCCATGTATATTATCTGACCAAAGTAAAATGAAATAAATAAATGACAAAAGAAACTAGAAAAGCCTAATAAATACATGGAAAATTAACAATACCCTACTCAGCAATCAATGTGTCATGAATGAAATTAAACCAAAAAATTGAACAATACCTATAATTCAATGAAAAGTCAAGCACAACTTATCAGAAGGTGATGAAAGCAGTTCTTCAATGAAATTCATAGCTGTGAACTCACACATTAGGGAAACAGAATGGGATAAAATGAGCACCCTAATGCTGCACCTCCAGCATCTAAAAAAGGAAGAGCAAACCAAACTCAAAGCCCAAAGACAGGAAGAAATCATAAAAATTAGAGCAAAAATTGATTCAATCAAGATAAAGAAAAGACTTCAAAGAATTAATGAATGACAAAGCTGGTTCTTTGAAAGATTACATAAAATTAATAAGCCCTTAGCTAACCTCATCAAAAAGAGGAAAGAAAATTTCAAATAGAAGCAATAGGGAATGAAAAGTATACAATTGTTGCAGACCCACAACAATTGGTAACTATTTATAATCTTCTGAGTTTACTATTTATAATCTTCTGAGATATCAGCTATTTTGAGAATCTTCACTCTCACACAATAGATGACATGGAAGAAATGGACAGATTCCTAGAAAGGTACAAATTACCAAAACTGAATCAAGAACATGTAACAACTCTCAATAGCCCAATTATAGCCAATCAGATATGAAATGTAATTAAAAAAACTACCAACAAAAAAGTCCAGGTCCTGATGGATTCACAGCTGAATTCTACAAGAAATTGACAGAAGATATA
>NW_004524580.1:1299877-1300664 GCF_000260255.1 Octodon degus
TGCATGCTCAGGGATGAGCCAATTTTGATTATCAGGGTGTTTCTCACCACCATGGCAAACAAGAAGGTCCTAGAATATCTCCTGGCATAGCTGTGCTCTTAATATCCTATTGATGTTTAAACATGCAAGGTCCAGAGTATGTTATCTTTAAATAGTCTGGAGGCTCAGGGTGAGGAGTTTCTTTAAAAGTTTAACCCAACTCTGGGTCTCCCCAGGAAGTCAGTGGCACAATGGACAGCTTTTCTTTTCTTTCTTCCTTTTCTTTCTTTCTTTTTTTTTCTTTCTTTTTTTGTACTTTTAGGGAAGGGTCTACAGGGTGTTCAGCGTCTCACTGCTAGATTGATCCACTTGTTTACAGCCTCCCAAGAGTTGGGATTACAGGAATGCAAAACCACACCCAGTCTCAATTGCTGTCTCAGCACACCCTGGGGGGTGGGGCCAGCACTGCAGGCCCAAGGATTGAACCCCCAGCCCCTGCACCTGCTTGCAGGCCCTTTAATCCACTGAGCTATTTGGCCAGCCTTAGCTTTTCTTTTTCTTTATAGTTTTCTCCTTTGTCCTATTCTAAAACAGAAACTTTGAGGATATTAGTACTTAACAGACATAAAGGAGATTATGCCAAGATCCAAGCGGAGAAGGTCTTAGGAGAAACAGTTTCTTCACTGCTGTGAGCTCTCTTTAAGTTTTCTACTACTTTGCCCCAATTTTCAATATTCAAAGGGTCTGGAGCATTTTGGTGATACTGCTAACTGGCACTGTGTACTTGGCCTTCTTTAGGAGAGATTTT
>NW_004524580.1:1302949-1312253 GCF_000260255.1 Octodon degus
TTGTTTCTAGGTCTTCTTAGCAGATGGAGGTTGAATGTATGAGCCCAACTTATAAATGTGCCTGTCCACCTTATATATATTAAGCTAGAAAGGAGCACATACATTTCCAGCTCTATCTGCCTGTCATACAAGATTCCCTTCCTAAGCCTTCTCTGTTGTAAAAGCCTATTTTTATCATAATTCTCCCCAAATACATTTTAGTGTATGTATCATGGGAAAGAAGCCTTAGTGATGCCAATTAACTTATGAGAACAAATGTTTTGGAAAAGACAATGTTAGCAGCAAGGCTGGAGGCCCAGAAGGTGATTCAGTAGATTCCTGTCAGATAGTAAAGTAGGTTCTTTAATTATGTGCTAGAAAGGGACACCCTGCAGCCAGAAACTTGGATCTTTCTACATATGACCTATTACTGGGTTGGGGATGAGGCTTTAAGGATGCCAGAGAAACTGATGATGCGGAAGTGGGAAGAGAGGCTGGAGAAATCAATCAGTCAACACCTTTAGCTGCTACCTCACTGTTGGAAAGGTTTCAAGCTCTGTTGCCTAACACAGTGTGCTCTGCTTTTCACATGATTTCCTTTACTAACCTGAAGGATAATTGATGGCTATGCACATAGATCTTCACTACCAGTTGAAGTCGGCATTCTCAGCCCCACCAGGACTTTAATTTATAGTGCTGCATATACTATCTCCTATATAAGGAAGGACAGAAATTAGTTTTTTCACTGCTAAGTATTAGAGGGTGACTTTGACAATTAAGCATAATCCTTCCATTAGAGTGCATGACATAACAGTGGTGATGTCTTCAATTATGGAGATGTTGCTTGCTGTAGGGTACCTGCCAAGCATTTACCAGGCTAATGCCCTTCATAAAGGCATCTTGAAGCACATGAGTAACTCAGGTCATCTACAGGGAACTGAAATGAGCACAATTATGACTGGAGAGAGATGCTTATGTTCAGTAAGAAACTTCTTTAAAGTGTTCTAGGGCCAGCCAAATAGCTCAGTGGATTAAAGAGCCTGCAAGCATGTGCAGGGGCTGGGGCTTTGATCCCTGAGCCTGCCATGCCAGCCCCACCCTGGGGCATGCTGAGAAGGCAATTGAGACTGGGCGTGATGGTGCACACCTGTAATCCCAGCTCTTGGGAGGCTGTAAACAGGCAGATCACTAGGAGTACAATCTAGTAGTGAGACCCTGAACACCCTGTAGACCCTTCCCTAAAAAAACAAACAAATGAATAAATAAATAAAGTGTTCTGAAAAATAATTTCCATAGCTTCACCTTCTTAAGGAACCAGTTTTTTTTTTTTTAAAAATGGAAGAATTTAATCTCTTATCAGAAGTAACAATATATCTTTGACAATTAGGGTACTCTTCTCAGGTGTTCTTTCAGCTGGAGATCTTAATTACATGAACTAATGAATGCTGACCCAAATTTAGTATCGTTTTCAAGATTATCAGAAGTGTAAAATCTGAAGTTTGCAGCTAAAATCCTTTTACAAGGTGGACACTCATATAACTAATACCCAGAGAGAGTCAAAATATTAGGAACTCCCATGCTCCAGAAGTAATCAGCACCAATTTCCAACACCATAATTCAGCGATGATGAACCTTTTAGAGCATTCAATGGTGTACGTAGCCTGCTGCGATACGCGTGCCATAGATTCGCCACCACTGCCACGGGTGAGGAGGAGGACTAGCTGCATCATGCTGCACGAAGACTTTGGTACTGACTTCGCCCTGATCCAGCTGAGCTCCACTATGCAGACTCTATGCAGTACTGGTTATATGAGTGTCCACCTTGTAAAAGGATTTTAGCTGCAAACTTCAGGTTTTACACTTCTGATAATCTTGAAAACAATATTAAATTTGGGTCAACTTTGATTAGTTTGTTCTATTAAGATCTCCAGCTGAAAGAACACCTGAGAAGAGAAGACTATGACTCTGACATCGCCCTGATCCAGCTGAGCTCCACTATGCAGCACAACTCAGAAGTGAGGCCCGGGTGTCTCCAACTTGCTGTTTCCCTCCAAGCCCTGGCTGTGACTGGCCATGATACCCTGCTGGAGGTGGTGATTTTCCTATAAACACTGCCGCCAGTCGCTACTTTTGAAGACAAGTCAGGTAAAATGTCAAGTGGTATCTACTTTAGTTCCTCTGCCTTCCAAAAGATAGGAACCATATTTTACTTACCTGTAAGAACTTGGCAAGTGCTTAGAGAAAAAGCTGTTCTATGTACTTCCTGTTGGGTGATTTAGATCATAAGATGACTGGAGCATGAGTTGGCAAACTTTTGTAGTAAAGGGCCTTGAAGGCCACACAGGCTGTCAGACAACTCAGCTTTACTAAGTAGTGTGAAGCAGCTAGAGACTGTTTGGAACAGCGTGGAATGGCTGTGCTCCACAGAACTTTATTTACATGATTTAAGTTTCATGGGCTAGTTGTGGCTGATGAAAATCTTTCTTTGGATTTTCCCATCCATCTAAAATTATATAAGACATGCTTAGTGCATGGACTGTACAAAGCAGACCCGGAGGTAGAATTGACCTTTTGAGAAATGGTTTGCTGACTCGGGTTAGATTAAAGTTCTTAAAAAGCCATAATAAGAAACTAGAGCATTTAAATAGGTTGGTGGGGTTTTTTCTTCTTTCATTGAATGAAATAATTTTTAAATGCTTTTCTTTTTGTCTGTCATTTGGAATCTGAGTGTGGAGGAAAGAGAAAGTGGTCTTTGACTCCCCAGTCTTCTTATTGAGACTTTTCTCTGCCGCCTGCCACCAGCTTGCCCTTTCCTAACATTTTTGTAGCCAACACAAGAGTAGATTTCACTCCCCTATTTTATAAAGGAGGAGGTTGTGGCCCAATGACCTAAGTAGTTTACTAAGCTAGGACTTAAGGTTGGCACAGCTCAGCTTGCACTCATTCTTTGAGTGGCTTTTCTTCACACAGAGAATGAAATCAGAACTTCTTAGCCTGTCTTGGACAGCTCTGTGTGATCTGGCCTCCACCTAACTCTCCAACATCATTTTTTCCTTATGTTCCTTTTTTAGTTAACTTTCAGATTCTCTCTCTCTCTCTCTCTCTCTCTCTCTCTCTCTCTCTCTCTCTCTCTTTCCCCCCTCTGAAGTTCTGTCCTTGGTGACCCCTGCTTCCTCCTCTCTCCATTTGCAGCTGAACCCTTCCCTCTGCTAGGACCACAGCAGTGTGAGGACTTCCCTGCCATCACAGCATGGCCCAGTTTCGTTGTCTCATGACACTCAAATGCTCTTGAAAGTATTTTTACAATCATCTTCTTTACCTCACCTATGAGAGGAGGTGCATCTTGGAAGCAGCTTTCCTTCATTATCTCTCCAGGGTTAGAAGCACAACTGGTATAGTGTAAGCTTCAGTAAATACCTACTGACTAACTGGCATCGCTGTTATTTCAGCAAACTTTCTCCTTTAGCATCTGATTCTTCACTAGATGGTGGCCCAGCCAGGAACTTTCAGCAGATTAAAATGGCCATAATTGAAAGAATAGCCTTCAAAAGTGAATACTATTCTGCTCTGCCAGTAGGGATTACCCTCTGCTGGGGGTGGGTGATAAAGGTTTCTGTGAGGTGAACAGAAGCTATGAAGTCTCCTCAGGTGAGAGGGGAGCACAGTATGAGGTGTGGATGGGGAGAGCTCTGAGCACAGCCCGCCACTGTGGTCCAAGGACCCAGAGAAGAGTCAGTTACTTGGTTCCAACATGCTGATGACAGAGTGCTGATGGGAGCCATGAGAATGGAGGGAGGGGAAGGGCTATGATGCAGGTCCAGGAAGGGGATACAGCCAGATGTATTGGCAGCTTTGAGAAATGGGCAGGGGGCAAGTACAGGTTGAGTGTATCACACTTAGGACTTCAAAGTTTTATTTATTTATTTATTTTTATTAATTCCCCATGTACTCAGTTTTCTATTTTACATCAAAGTAATCACAAGTGTCTGGGGAGATGGCTCAGTAGAATAAGCACTTGCCTGGCAAGTGCAAAGAACTGTGTTCAATCCCAGGTTCCACCAAGAAAAAAAAAAAGAATCATAAAATGTGAACTTCTGCAAAACTAGTTTTCATATTTGTTGGAAAGCATGGTGTGGCTGTGATTCAATTTCACTGTGATTATAAAAGTGCAAAGCTCTGCAGACCTCTGGGCCTTGCCATCCTGTAGTTCTGGGTCACCTGAAAAGTAGCAGTGCATGGGTGGAGGGAGTGCAGCTTTGACATTCACACAGTTGACTGACATTGGGACCTCAGATGTGGTGCATAAGACAGCTCTCACACTCCATGTGCTTGTCTTCAAGCCCTGGTCTAGCTCCAGGGTTGTCACCAGGAGAAATGTGGGTTTATAGGGTAGACACACTTCTGCTCCTCACTTACACTGCTCTGTGGGAAAAAGGGGAAAAAGCAATATCTGTCTTCTTCACTGTTTTGTAATAATCTCCCACCCTGACACCACTACCACTTAGTCAAAATCTGGAACCCAAGGTCATCACCTCCATGGGAAACAGCAGCTGCACATCAAAGTCCTTCTAGTTGTGCCATGAAGAAACAAGGTCCCTCTTCAAAATGGAATGGAAATTTGTCACTGCTAAACCCTTCTTCTCACCATGTCAAGTACTACTATGTTCTGTCTAAATGGTGTATATCATCATTTGCATTACCCAGTAGACCCTGAGCCCAGGTCTCAAGAGCAACGGCCTGTTTCTGCAGTGTAGACACAATGGTTTGCAAAGTGAGCAGGGACAGATAAAAGAGGGTGTGCTGATGACCTGGCTTAGTCCCACAGGGAGAGACTTAGCTAAAGTGTGCTGTCAATTGACCAGAGGGTACACCACACATGGCATAATCACTGTAACTGGGTGATGAGCAAGCTGAGTCATTTAGACACACTCCCCAGGAGTTATGGTTTGAAGGCTTCTTGGGAGGGAGCTGCTAATTCCTCAGCATTTCTGATCCTTCTGGGTGGGCTGGGGTGGAATAGAGAGTGGGTAAGAATCTTAGGCACAGAGCCAGGACAAGTGCTGGGAGACCTGAGCAGTGTGGGAAAAGCTTGTCTGCTGGAGTACACAAATATTGTCTGACAAAAACCAGATGGCAAAATGCAGAGTTCAAGTGTTCTTCCCTGGGTATAAAGTACAATTTTGCTGGGTGGTTTTCCCTTCTGCTTTTAATCAAGGAAACTGCAAGTGGATCTTGTCTTTGTCATGTTCAGTGGTATCTTACATTAAGAGACAAGCTTATTCTGTGTCAAGAAAACAACAAATAAGTAAAATGTTAAGCAGTCCATAACCGGATGGCCCTTATATCCTGACCTCACATAGCAACCACTCCTATAGCTGCAACATCTGTCACTCTGGCTGCAGTGTGACCATGTTTGCTCCCAACATAAGGAAGAAACTAGGCCTTGAAATTCAGACTATTAAATAGGGCTAGCTTTCTTTGATGAAAAACATTGAACTAAAGGGCAACTTTGGAAACCTACTTTGATAGAACAGACTCACCTTCTTGTGCAAAAGTATCATAATCCTCACCTTCCTGTGCATGCTCAGGGGTAATGAACTTACTATTGTAACTTCACATCCTGGAAGGTCAAAATAACATGGGAAAATGGATTCATGGAGCTTAGGGTTTGCAATATAAACTCCTGTTCTGTGCTCACTGGATTTTAGAGTCTCTACCCATGATCATTTATAAAGTAGTAGATGTTAATCTCCACAGGCCAGGGAGATAGCTCAGTAGAATAGGTACTTGCAAGGTCCTGAGTTCAATCCCCAGTACTGAAAAAAGAAAGAAAGAAAGAAGAAAGAAAGAAAGAAGAAAGAAAGAAAGAAAGAAAGAAGAAAGAAAGAAAGAAAGAAAGAAAGAAAGAAAGAAAGAAAGAAAAGAAATTTGATTCTAGGGGACAGAGAGATTTCTCAGTAGAATAAGCACTTCCCTGGCAAGCATAAGGGCCTGAGTTCAATCCCTGGTTCCATAAAAAAAAAAAAAAAAAGAATGAGTATCTCCACAGAATATCATCTATTCCCATTCACTTTCCAAAGTCAGTTCATGTGTTTTCCTCATCACTGATGGCTTTGGGCATGCTGGTTCTCTTCTCACATCCCAAGCTCTGATGTCTTGGATTTCTTGGGGCTTCAGCCTTGTTTTGTCATCTGCAGTTTCACTAGCAGATGGCTTTTCATCAGCTCCTTGCTGTCATGTGTGTGTCAGCTTCCATGTTACTGAAATTCCACACACAGACATGCATACTCATGCACCACCCTCATTCTCTGCCATTTACTTGAAATATTTTTTTTACACATGCCGGCCACCCCTGCTGCCATGAGCAGATCCCTTCCGACAGCCCTTGCTGAGCAGTCCAGGACTCCTCTCCTGCCTCTGCCCCAGCTGCGGAAAGTTAAGTTTGAAGAGGGGGGACAAGGGGAACATGGACATGAAGAAGAGGATCCACCTGGAGCTGAGGAACCAGACCCCAGGAGCTGTTCCAGAACTTGTCTTGGACAATTGCAAATCACATGATGGAAAAATTGAGGGCTTAATAGCTGAATTTGCAAACCTAGAGTTCCTCAGTTTAATAAATGTGTGCTTGCTTTCAGTTTCAAATCTCCCCACATTACCTAAATTGAAAAAGCTTGAGCTCAGTGACAATAAAATCTTTGCAGGTCTGAACATGTTAGCAGAAAAATTTCCAAATCTCACACACCTAAACTGAAGTGGATATAAATGGAAAGATATCAGCGCCTTGGAGCCTTTGAAAAAATTGGATTGTCTGAAAAGCCTGGATCTGTTTAATTGTGAGGTTACCAACCTGAATGACTACCAAGAGAGTGTCTTCACTCTTGCCCCAACTAAGCTACCTGGACGGCTATGATAGAGAGGACCGGGAAGCCCCAGATTCAGATGCAGAGGTGGATGGTGTAGAAGAAGAGGAGGAGAATGAAGAAGGAGAAGATGAGGAGGATGAGGAAGATGAGGATGGTGAGAAGGAGGACTTTGATGAAGAAGAGGATGAGGATGAGGATGAGGATGAAGACGTGGATGGGGATGAAGATGAAATTGAAGTGTGTGAGGAAGAAGAATTTGGACATGATGGAAAAATTGATCAAGAGGAGGAAGAGGAAGATGAAGATGAGGATGAAGAGGATGAAGAAAGTGGAAAAGGTGAGAAGAGGAAGAGAGAAACAGATGATGAAGGAGAAGATGATTAAGACCCCAGATAACCTGCAAAATCAGAACTGTTCAGTATTGGTTGGACTGCTCATGGATTTGGCAACTGTTTAAAAAAAAAAAGTAACTGTGATAGAAACCCCAAGACACCCACCCACCCAAAGAGCCAAAGAATAGTTCCTGTGACATTCCACCTTCCTCCATTTAGTCCCTCTTGGTAATCCACCACCAAGCTTGGGTACTTTGCCCCAGCAAAATTGTAAGCATTGTTAGATTTTTGTGTAAGACTTGCTATTGCATGGATAGCTGTGATTGGTGAGTAAATCATCTATGGCTACCAGTTACATTGAGATTGTAATAGCATTTTTACTTTCTGTACAACAAAAAAGCTTTGTAAATAAAATCTTAACATTTAAGGAAAAAACAAAGGTGAGTGTTGATTATGATGGCATTTCCCAAGTAGAACTGTGCTGTAAGAAAGAGGAAAAATGGTCAAAATTACCTTACATTCAGACTTTCTTTGCACTAAAGAAATAATCCTTACTTGTGTTCAAATGTAAATGTGCACCACAGGAATGCAAGACTCCTCTAGTCTTAAGGCCCTTAAGATGTCCACTGTCACTGAGCCTGGGGCTATCCTTCCCCCACTTTGGAGCCTGAAGATGAGTTTCTTAAGCAACCTTAATTAAAGCCTTGCCCACTATTACTGAGTCTGAGGCTTTCCCTACTCACCCTTTGAATCTTGAGGGGGAATTTCTAGGTCAGCCATCAGTGAAATCTGAAGAGTGTTGTATCTCTCCATAGTCAATTTTCTTCAAGCTCCTCAAGGATTGTATCCCTGACAGGAAGTAAATGGGGAGTTTAGAACTACTCATATTCATATACCCCTTTCTCTCAGTAACCTAAAACAGATCAAATAAGATCTATGAGAGTTTTCAGATGATACTGATAAATACACAGGTTTTCAGAGTACTAAGATCTACAAACTAGATTGAGGGGATGAAATTGCTTAAGGCATTGACTTTACAGAGACAGTGGGTACAGACTTTAATGTGTTGCTAGACAAAGAGCTGTCACCGGACACCAACCTGCCAAATATATACATAAACTGGATATGGTGGTTGAACAGTTCTTCCCATCCAGAGAAAGGGCTACCCTTGACCTCAGCTTTCTGTCTTTTATCTTTATTTCTCTACCCTCTCAGCATCCTTCCTCCTGGTCACACATCCTTCCTCCTTGGTCACACATCCTGAACTTTGAAAGCTGCATGGGCTACAGCAAACAGTAATGGCTAAAGATGTAGCTCAGTTACAGAGTCCTAACTCAGCACGTGTAGGGCCCTGGGTTTGATCCCTAACACTGTCCCCTGCCTCCAGAAGAAATAAAGATAACTGAGGTATCACTGGGTGGTAAGGTTAGGAATGGTTTGCGTTTGCCCGTTTCTCTCATTTAATAAACACGCAACCAATTTTGTGACAAAAATGGAAAAGTTATCATTGACTAGAAAAGAAGTTCTCTATTTCATTCAAAACCATTCTTGGACTTCAGAAAAAAAAACTGAGACTTTGTATTTCAGATAAAAATAAAGCAATTGATCAGGAAATATATTGCTCACAGTTTGGACCCTTTCCGTGCTCGCAACTCCCTCAACTCCTTTAGAAGGGTGCATTATGTAAGACAAAGCAATTTCCCTGTATGAAAAAAACTTTCACTTCTGATTCACAAGCATCTCTCTGATCTTTTGAATACTTTAAATCAATAAAAGTAGATATGGCACACATCCGTATAAGTGCTATGCTGCTTAACTATGATGACACACACTAATACTCACATAAGACTTAATTTTCTGTGTATCAACTTGTACATTTTATGAAGGTAATTTTATCCTCTGGTATTATTATTTTCAGGACACATAAGCTACAGAGTGAAGAGGTAGACAAAGTACAAAGACAGAATCACTTTGGAAAAGTAAGATCTAACTGCTGTGCTTTAGTTCATAGTTCACCAAGGTAAAATTTTACACAATACTACAAGACAAAAAAAAGTAGAAATTCTTTATGTGATAAAAGTATGCTTCTGCCCAAAGAGTTAACATTTATTCAACAAATAAATGAGTGCT
>NW_004524580.1:1319683-1346067 GCF_000260255.1 Octodon degus
GCGAGATGTTCTGCTCCTGGACTAGCTGGTTGGATCTATCCTCTACACTCTCTGCAGGGATTTCAGCTGCAGGATTACACCCCAGGTGTGTATGCCATGCCTGAGCTGTGCCTGGAGGGGCAAGGTGAAGTAGGGCGAAGAGGATGCTCTCCTACACACTCACCGGACCTGGGCTAGGACTGGGTATGGGGGTTCCCAGACATGGCAGAAATTCCTACTCGGTGGGTGGGGTGGAAAATGTACTGCAGAGTTTTGGGGGGCGGCCCAAGGGGGTGAGAGAGGGTCCGGCCCACGCTGTGCCTGAGCTGGGACTGGTCCCACTGGTGCAGGGTAGCAGGAAGCTCTTCACCCACTCACCGGACCTGGGCTAGGACTGGGTCTGGGGGTTCCCGGAACTTGGCAGAAATTCCTACTTGGCGGGCAGGGTTGGGGAGGTACTGCGGAGTGGTGGGGGGAGGCCCAAATGGGTGGGAGAGGGTCCGGCCCACACTGTGCCTGGGCTGGGACTGGTCCCGCTGGCGCAGGGTAGCAGGAAGCTCTCCACACACTCACCGGACCTGGGCTATGACTGGGTCTCCAGAATTTTGTTTTATTAAGCTGAAGAAATTTAAAGTTTACCTGTTTTACTAATCTAATTTAAATGTATAACACCCACCCAGAAGTTGAATGGCAGACTAAGAATAGCCATGATTTATGCATCAGCCGAGCAGCTGATAGCCCCAGTGGCCTCATGCTCCCTCAGCACTGGTGGTGCGAAGCCCTCTCACTCCAAGGCACCAGTTGTGCCTCTCATCTACGTCTTCAACATGTCTAAACATTTTCAAAGCAGTCATACATAATTGAACATACAGACCTTACCTCTCATTTCCTAAATGAATTCATATTACTCAAGAAAAAGAAATCCCAGTGAGCCATCAATTCTGGCTTCTTTCATATTTGACCTGCCTCTGGCTCCAGCACAATCCTACCTGGACTCCAACACTCAGAACGAACTTCTTTCTAGAACTGGCAGTCTCCGCCAGCCTTAGACATGCCAACAGCCTTGCTGCCTTCTAAGTAATCCAACTCTTTCATGCCCAATTTCCAAAGCCAAACACTAATAATTCTTGCCAAATAACTCCTTAGCCAGAAATGCTTTCCCTTAATCTTTCTACTCAACCCCATAATCCTGGTTATAGAAGTAAAAACGGGATGCCTGACATCTTATTAAAATCACTTTAAGAACTTCATTTAAAAAGCAATATGATGCCTGAAATATTATGAAGCTTACTTTTCTAAGCATCTCTACAGAAAAAGCACTCTCCATTCATCATTCTTCTCAAGGCTCATTATTCCCCTCTGAGAAGGGATGGGAGAGTAATTTTTCTTCCTGCTCCAAATGGGGGAACTAGCATCGGTACTAAAAGACTTATCAAATCTTTTATACAACAGGAACCATAGTGGAGGCTATATGCTTGCAAGATCAGTGCTTTTTTCTACCGATGAAATTATTTTCTTCCGCAGTGTCTAACTCGGAGTCACGAAACACTTTTCAAATAATATGCCAGACTTGATTCACTGTTAGTGATCGCTATGGTTAAAGAATTCTGAGGTCTGGTCAAATGAGAAAGGAATTCCAAATTAATCATTGCTGTATTCATTCAAACATCTACTGAGCATTCACCGTGTGTCAGACACTGTTCCCAGCTCTAAGAATTGCAATGTCTGCCGTGGGCAGGGAGGGCAGGCTGCTGTGTGCCACCTCCCTGCCATTTCTGGGATTCTAGCTAACCCCACTGGAATAAAGGGGGTCAGAGGAACCACACAACACTCTGTGTCCTTACATCTCTCTTCCCTTTCTTATTGTTTACTAATTAGCACCATAGAATTCACAAAAATTCAGATTCAAGACTTCTTAATATTCTTTAAAATCTCACTACCCAAGCAAGCATGTCTTAGATACATGTCTTTTCACATTTTAACGTTTTAAAGACAGAATGCATCTTACAGTTGACTCTTATAATTCCTGCAGACCTGGACTGATGGTGTTCTTCCAAGGAGGATTTATATGAGCACCTAGTGACACTATCACTTTCATATTGAAGTTTTTCTCCCTCAGGTGGTATAGATTATACGTGTGGTTGGAGCCTAGACTGTAGAACTGCAAGAATATTAATTTGTCACTCAGATTCTCAGAAAAGAATTTTTACCCTTTATACATCCAGTGGCAAGTTTTGGGTGTATAATGTTCTATTTGAGTATGCTCACACCTTGTTAAACCTCTCACTGAGGGGATAAGCTTTGGGATTCCAGCATCTATCAATCATTCTTAAATATTATGCTGTTTGTATTGGTGGTCCATAAGATAATAATGTCTTTTGCAATAAATTTTTTTTACTCTGTATTTGTTGGAATACAGTACAAATTCATGCTATAACTGATTGTAATGGTGTTAAAACTCCTTTAATTTTATCTCTAGTTGGTAACTGAATTTAACCTCCACAAACTATTTAATATCTTTCTTAATCTCAACTCAATCCTCTAAACTTAAAACAACTGAAATTTCATATGGTTATTATAACATCTGAGATAAATTTCTTCAGTTTTTCTATAGATTAATACTTTTTGTATCTTCCTCAGCAATTTTTCCTCCTTTTCAAAGTCAGACTTTGCCATGTTCCCATGAAACTTTATATTTCTGTATATTTCCAATCACTCTTACTCTTTTGTCCATATATATAGTTGCATATATCCAGTCCAAGCAAAATACTTCTTTTGACCCTACTCCCTCACAAGCATCACCTTCCTCTTCCTTACTCTAAACAGTGCAAGTCCAATTCTTTCAACAGTGCTGCATCTGAAGCAGCTCTCAAAGTTCCCAGTGGAAAGGACTGCAGTGAGAGGATGGAGAAATACAGACGACAGAGAGAAAACTGAAGTCAGATGGAGGCCTCTGCTGATGGCAGGAAAGGAAACTGCACAACCGCCTGAGGGGCATTTATTTATACATTTCACAAAGTTAGTGTCACATGACACAGCTTTGCCTAGCAACTCATGGCTTGGATGGTCTTTGGCACGGTGTTTTCTGGACAGAAACAGCCTGTTCTCATGCCCAGGTGCTCTTTGTTCTTCACACATGTGATCAATTTCCAGCCTCAGACACTCCCTACACAATAGCTCAGTCAAAAGCTCTGAAGTCATTCACAACGGACCCTGTATTTCTCTCTCTCTCTCTCTCTCTCTCTCTCTCTCTCTCTCTCTCTCTCCCCTCTCTCTCCCCTCTCTCTCTCTCTCCTCTCTCTCTCTCCCTCTCTCCTCTCTCTCTCTCTCTCTCTCTCTCTCTCTCTCTCTCTCTCTCAAAACCCAATCTTTCAATTCACCACCAAACCTGTGACTCTATCACATCTTACCATTTTTTTGCTGCAAGTCTACTCAAAACTACCTGCATCTCTCAGCTGGGCTACTGCAGTAACTAGTCTCTCAGCTTTGCTTCTCTGTCTATAGTCTATTTTCAACACAATAACCAAAATAATCCTTTTAAAGTATGTCAGAATGTGTTCCTCCCTATCCAAGCCCTCCAATGGTTCTCTTTCACAAAGTAAAATCCAAACTTATTTTTATATTCCAGAAAGCTAAAATGGTCTGGCCAAGCCCTTCTTGTGTACTTTTAGCTCTCTGGTTTTATTGCTGTCCATTAAAGTGTTCACTTTTCTTACCTCACCCACCATTTCTGCTGTCTGGAATGTATCTTTCCCAAATGACCATATATTTCCTTCCCCCACATTACCTAGGTTTTCCTTCCAAGATCATCTGTACAGTGAGGTCTTCTATAACCACTCCACCACTACAAACCCCAGCATTCTCTGTCACATTCTCACCTTTTGTGAGGCATTTATTATCTCCTATTGCATCTTATTTTTTAATTAACCCATTACCACCTTTTAATTTGTTCCACAAAGGCAAGCATTTTGGTGTGTTATCTCAGCTCGTGACTCAATGTCTGATGCATCCTGGGGCTCTAAGAAGTTTGCTTACTATAAGGGATAAAGAATCCTCCAGTCACTTAAGGCATCAGAAATATAGCTTCTGCTCTTACTATTTGGCAGAAATTTTTCAGCTCTGAATTTTTGAATTTCTACATCTACTAGTACTTCATCTGAACTTATCTGACTTCTGCAGTATCTGACACTCATTGATATCCACTCTGTATCAAAACTCTTTTTTGCAGAGATCTGTGTACTATTTGTGCACTCACCAAGTTTGAAGGTAAATAAGCCATTATCTGTAGGTCTCTTGCCCCATTTACAGTTTTCTCAGACACCCACCTACCATGGATATTCACTGCTTCACAAAGCAGACCAGTCTCAGAAATCTATCTAATTATAAAGTAGGTAACACTCTAAAGGAATTTGACTTCTAACTTCTACCCAGTAATCTTTTTTGTGAGCTTGGCAAGTAATCAACACAAGTCCAGTCTGCTTCTGTTGTAGTTTTGCAGGTGAATCAGCACAGCACCTTTCTCTTCCTAGCCTGCCTGGTATCAAAACTAGACCTAAATTTTTCAGCAGTGCCTCTCCAAGCAGTGCATAAATTTCTGTCCTTTGAGCAGCAGAGCATGTGTTGAGTATGCACAGGGTCCCCTGGTCAACCTATAGAGCATGCACACATACTCACAGAAATAGTCATCATAGTCACTGTCCTGCAGTTGTTCTAGTTTATCATTGTCAGTACCTAGAAGTCCTCCACTTCTGAGACTAATAAAATTGGACTCTCACTCTTATCTTACATACTGTTCTAATAATTTTAACACTACAGTAAAGTTGTATTGTCTTATCACAAGGTTGACTCAGAAAAAGTTAACTCAGACCTTCGAGTCTTTTAAATATATGCTGTCACTAAGCCATGTTTCCTCTTCCTATGTTTGAAATTCCTATATTTATTTTAGATAGTTTTAAAAGCTTATCATCTCTCATTTTTTGCTTTCTATTGCCTATGGCATAGGAATTCTAGATCTTCCTCAGTCAAGACTCTCCATCCTCTTTGTCTTTACTGTTGACTGCTACCCAGATCTCATTCATTCTATTTGCAGGCTGCACTAGGAGCTCCTAAAACACAGAGCCCTAATCTTCCCCACCTGCATGACTTTACTCAAGCATAGTAGGTAGGTGGTAGGTGGCTGTCCATTTGCTCGTGAAGAGCTCATCCTTTTTGCCATCTATAGAAATCATTTCCTGGTTTTAATGCCAACTTTCACCCTAAGCATTCCTCCTCTAACCATTCCCTCAGTGACTCCTCATGTGCACCATGTGAACCACCCCCCTGGGAATCAATCTCCTGTTTCCATGGTACCAAGACACATGAGTAAGTAATGAAGATCATAAAGCTTATTGCATCATCTTTAAATAGTAATTGCTGTCAAACTCTTTCTTCTTACCAGCTTATAGATTCATGGAACTGTCACCTATCTTTGTATACCTTTTAGAGGTCAATATGATTTTTATTTTTATTTATTTATTTTAATTTTTATTAATTTTAATGAGAAAGAAACAGCAATGAGACAGTTTCAAAACAGCTTAGTAGGACAGTTACAATAATTAATACATTTCATATTGTTGTCTTCATAGTAGCTATTCACAGTACAAGATGCAGACATGATCTCATGTCTAAACAAGTACAAATCTTTCTTCTCATTGAACTAAGAGAAAGTAGCTCTATGTAAAATATATACATACAGATATATTTTACAGATATACAGATATATTTTTCACTACAAAATGGTCTTTCATTTGTATCCCCTTTTGTCAGAGATGGGTGTTCCATTACTGTTAGAGAAGCTATATTTGGGGAATTCTTTAAAGGACCTTTTCATACTTATACCAGTTCAAATATTGTAGCTACTGGAATTCAGCAAAATATACCAATATAATCCAATAGTCCCTAATAGCTGTGGGTTAGCAGAGCTGGCAATTGACCGAAGTTGTTGGCTTAAGTGTTTTACAGCTCATCATATTAATATGGCATTACTTTTTATACTTTGTGGTTATACTTTTCTGCTACATGGTTAAGACCAAATTAAAGCAAGACCTACATAACTAAAAATGCAACTTTTGTATCTGACAAGATCAGTCAAATCTCCTCAGGATTTACCCTGAAACCATGTAGAGCAGCTTGTAGATCTTTTGTCAGTGTCAGCCATCTGGATGAGTCATGGCCATTGCTTCGCCAATTTGTTCTCTGTGAAAGTTTGAGATTTTTTTTTCTCTCTAGGTGACTCTTCTTAGGTACACTATACATCATCAATCATTTTCCTCTGTGGCCGCATAGTCTCCTTGAACAGAAAATTTGGCACATCACTGAGTTACAGGATGCCACAACACAGGTTCTCTTATGCCCTGAGTCTTCACTGACCTTGAAGGGCTACGGCCAAAACATTAGCTATGCTTGTAGCCCTTCTTTTTCTCTGATTTTTGGTCTGCAAGCTTTAGTTGTTAACCACCTAGAAGAGAAGCTTAATGATATTATTACCCTGTAACAGAGGCAGTTACGATTAACATCGCTATCTGAGTATCAAATACCTTAGATATAACATGGAACTGGTATTTCCAACAACCATGGATATTCTAAACTTTAAACCCCTACACAATGTGAAAAAAATTACACATTTTTACACAGAAATTTAGAAATCAAATCATATATAACATTGTAGCAAGACAGTCTTATGACATTTGTTTCTTGTCTCTAGTATTCTTTTATTACATTTTTTCAAACATTTACTTTAAAGAGAGTATAGTAATAGTTGTTATAATGTTAGAAGCAGTATGTATTTAGAAGACCAAAATGATAAGTATTTCAAGCATGGTTTTAGTGTTACACATTGCTATCCTCAATGTAGTTGCTAAGTTCACAGATCTCAGCATATAGAGTTGGTCAAGGTGAAACTTCTACCCATTAACTGCTATTTTCAAAAAACTGATGGAGATTCTTGGGGCCATTGCCTTAACCATCTTGTTTATGTAAATGTATGGCCTTGCCTAACTTTTCTACTTCCTCTCTCTTCATTTTTTAATCCTTAAGTTCTCACTTTCCATTTCACTATGTTGTACCTTTCAATTTTTATTTCTTCTTTTGATTCTTACACTAGGGATACAATATGATATTTACACATGTGGGGTTGGTTTATTTCACTTATGGGTATATCTTCAAGTTGCATCCACATCAATATGATTTTTAAAGTGAATTTAGATCACTTAAGAAACTAAAATATTTGCAAAATTTCTGAAGTTTAATATCTTTAGTCATACAGAAGAGAGGTATGTAGAAAGAAATGCTGACAGTATTTAAAATGATAGAACGTGAGCTATTTTCTACCTTGTAGATAATATTTTAAATGTGACTGATTTATAGAAACCAGCATAAATATGACAAATCATTAAACTCCCATAGCAATCTTATAACCTGATGCTTTTTAACACTATTTACTTGAACACATCAACTCAGGTAAACTTCAGTCTTAAATTATTACTTGGGTTGATGGCTTCTATTAATTAGTCTCAGAAATAACAACTAGCAAATATGGACCAGTCAAAAATATTAGGTGAACATGTTAGAAGGCAGATGTACCCAGGATAGCTATGGGGACCTAATGAGCTCTGGACCACACCTCCTCACCATTGTCAGAGCATGGCTGAGCTATGGCTGCCTTTCCTACCACCACAGAAGGCATGCAGTGCAAGACAACTATGGGGACCTGATGGCCCTGCCTTGCATATGAGTATCATCCCCAGCGCTCCACTGAGCTGTGACAGCTGATGCCACAATCACCTTAGCTCTGCTTAGCTGTGGCTGCCTCTCCTACCAGTAGTGGCAGTCTTGGTGAGCTTTTGCTGCCCTCCACTCTCACCACTGCAAGAGCCTTGCAGAGCTCTGGCCTGATCCCACCATCATCAATGTCTTCTTGAACTGTGGCTTGCCTTTTGCTCACTGAGGCAAAAGACATGCTTAACCTGACACAGCAGGAGATTTGATGAGCCTACTCTGCCCTCCCAGTCTTGTAGGACTTTAGCTCACCCATACCCTGCACCCTTACCATTGCTGTTAGGTCTAGGTGAATACTGAGAGTTTCAAAAATGTCAAAACAAAGGAGCAAAAGGTAATCTGAAACCTACAGTCCATCCAGAACAAGTCCAGGAAATAAGGACATAGAAGAACTTGGAAGTCACAAATCTAAAATTTCTGAAATGAGAGAAACTGATGTAAAGAAACAACTTTATCAGGTTAAAGAAGAAACCAGATGAAAAATAACCTTTTAGGTTAAAAAAGTAACAATCATGAAAGAATTGCTCATAACTTCTAAAGAAGACAGATAACAAAATAGAGGGCAATATGAAAATTATGGAAACATTGAGTGAAAAATATAGGAAAGAACTAGGATTCATGAAACAGACTCAAACAGATATCTAGAAAATTAAGAATTCCACTGAAAGCTCTCAAAACCATATGAAATAAAACTGAAGCTAGACTTTTAGATCTCGAAGACAGCATTGCAGCTAGTGAATGCAAAAGGAACGATCTCTTTAAAAATAACAAGGAATCAGAAAAAAGATTAAATGGCTACAAGATGATGCAAATAAAAACAATATAAGACAAATTAGTATCACAGAAATAGCAAGAACCAACATAAATAACATAAACTGACTATTTTCAGAAGTAGCAGCAGAAGATTTCCCAAGCTTGGGGAAAGAACCTGACATCCAGTTAAGTGAGACATAGAAGACACCAATTAGCCATCATTGAGATAAACCTAGAAGTTCAGCAAAAGAACAAAATATAAGAAGATGTCAGAGAAAAGAAAACCATCACCTATAATGGAAAACCTATCAGAATCATCGCAGATTTTTCAGCACAGACCATCAAATCAAAAACAGCTTGGAGTGAAGTATTTCTGGTCCTGAAAGAAAACAACTTCTGACCCAGATTGATGTACCCTGCAAAGCTATCTCTCAAATTTAATGGAGAGACAAGATCCAGCCATAACAAAGAACAACTGAAGAAATTGATAACCACCAAACCAGCCCTACAAAGAGTACTGACAGATATTTTAGAAAGAAAGAAAAATGATCCGAACTTCAAGAACAATAACAGAAAGGAACCACAAAGCAGAGCAAACAAACAGAGGGGAAAAGTAGGGAACCTACAGTGAGAAAATAATATGAAAAAGATAAGCCATTACATAGCAGCAATGGCCTCTATTCATCAATCAAAAGAAATAGACTGGCAGAGTAGATCAAGAAACAAAATTCTACAATATGCTGTTTACAAGAAACACATTTAACTCAAAAAGACATTCATGGATTATAAAGTAAAAGGATGGGAAACAACACTCCATGTGACACGAACCCAGAAAAAAATATGGATATCTATTCTGGTTGCTAACAATGTGAACTTCAAACCATGAGTGATTAAGAGATAAAGAAGGTTTCTACATAATTGTTAGGGAAAAACTGTAAGAGGAAGAGATAAGAATCAAATATATATATATATATCTCCAATATAGAAGCACCACCATATAAGACAAACTTTAACAGACATGGAAAATCAAATGAGCAAGAACATAATTGTAATGGGGAACTTTAACACTGCATTGTCACAAAGAGATGGAACAACTAGGCAAAAAATCAGCAAAGAAATAACAAAACTAAACCAAACTTGTGGAGAAATGCACTTAGTAGACATTTAGAGAGTGTTTCATACAACATCAGAATACACATTCTTCTGAGTTGCATTCTGTTTTGGGCACATTCTCCAAAACAAACCAATATATAGCACATAGAGCATGCTTAAGCAAATGCAAAAGAAATGAGATTATCTCATGTATATTATCTCATCATAGTGTAATGAAATTGGAAATTATTGACAAAACAGCAAAAACTCCATAAGTACAAGGAAATTAAATAACAATCTCCTGAACAATCAGTTTGTCCTGAATGAAATTAAAGAAGAAATTACACAATATTTACAATCAAACAAAAATGCAGATACAACTTACTGTAACATGTGGGATGCAGTGAAATCTATCTTTAGAGACAAATTTTTAGTTGTAAATTCTTATATCAAGTAAACAGAAGGTGCCCAAATGAACAATCTTAGGGTGAACCTCAACCTTCTTGAAGAAGAAGGGCAAAAAGCCTTCAAGTCTAAAGGCCAAAGTAGGCAGAAAATTATAAATATCAGAGCAGAAATTAATGCAATTGACATGAAGAAAACAATACAAGAATTAAAGCATCAAAGAGTTTTTTCTTTGAAAGAATAAATAAAATTGATAAACTCATGAAAAAATTCAGGCAGTAAGGAATGAAAAAGGTGAAATCACTACAGACCCTATGGAAATTCTGAATATCATCAACACTCACTTCTAAAATCTTACTCTCACAAAACAAAAAATACAAGAGAATTGGACAGATCCCTTCATACACATGAATACCAAAGCTGAATCAAGATATAAAAATTATGAATAAATGAATAGCCGTCAATGAAATATAAAATGTAATAAGAAACCTACCAACAAAGAAAGCCCAGGTCCTGATGAATTCGTAGCTGCATTCTACAAAACAGTTGGAGAAGATTTAGTGCCATCTAGTCTCAAACTTTTCAATGAAATTGAAAGGGAAGCAATTCTCCCACACTCATTCCTGGTGGCAAGTATTACCCTGATAACAAAGCCAGAGAAAGACCCAACCAAAAAGAGAAGTACAGGCCAATCTCCTTAATGAACATAGATGCAAATATCCTCAATAAAATACTAGCAAACAGAATGCAGCAAATCATCAAGCTGACTATACACCGCAACCAAGTGGGATTCATCCCAGGAATTCAGGGTGTTAAATATACACAAATCCATAGATGTAATACACCACATCAACAGAGCCAAAGACAATAAGTGCATCATCATCTCAATAGATACAAAAAAAGCTTTTGACAAAGTCCAACACTCATTCATGATTAAAAAAAAAACCCTGCAGAAAATCGGGCTAGATGGTTGATAGGTTTTAACGGTGTTGCAGCAGAGAAACACACAGAAGGAAAGGGGAAAGGGGCTTTATTATAAAGGAAAAGGGACTTCATTATCTTAGAGGACACAGAGAGAATTTGGGAAGATAAGGAATTCTCTGGATTGGAACAAAAGGAGGCTGAAGCTTTTATGATCTTTGCTGGGGGTGGGGCTTGAGGGGGAAGTTTAGATATACCTGAGGAGCTGATGGGGGGCCTTCCCTGACGTGGTGGGAAACTGCATCCTGGGCTGAGTTGGAGAAGAAGCAGGGAGGTGGTCTCTGGGAAGATGAGCTGTTGTTTTAAGGGCTTCAGACATATTAGTTGACCACCATAATAATTCAGCAATTCTTACTAGGGCCATAACCTATCAATGGTCTACCTCAACCTGATAAAACCATCTATCACAAAGCAACAGCCAACATCATAGTCAATATACAGAAACTGAAAGTATTCACTTTAAAATCAGGAACAAGATAAAGATACTCACTGTCACCACTCCTATTCAATATAGTTCTGGAAACATTAGCCAAAGCAATTAGACAAGAGAGAAATAAAAGGAATGCTGATTGGAAAAGAAGAAGTGAAATTATCAATATTTGCAGATGACATGATAGTCTATGTAGAAGACCCCAAAAGCTCCATCAAGAAACTTGTAGATCAATAGCATGACAGGACACAAAGCCAACACTCAGAAGTCAGCAGCATTTCTATACACAAACAATGAAGATACTGAGATAAAAATGAGAAACCACACCTTTCACAGTAGTAGCCCCCAAAATAAAATGCTAATCTGCTAAAGAAGGTGGCGGTTGCAAAAATTATCAAATATTTTTCTCTTAAATTGTCTGACTTTGAGTGTGTTTGTGGGGGACCCAGAATCAGTCCTACCTAGGATACATGCCAATTACCGGCAAGGTCACTCTTTTTGGAACAAGGATGCTCACTCTTCCTGTATCTTCCAGACATTACTATCCCTGAGGTCTACAAGCTTATAAAAGCATGAGAAAGAAGTTGTTTAGTTTCCAATAGTTTTAGACATTTCAGAATGCTAGATAACACCCTGAAGCTACACAATTTATATCAGAATGAAATGAGAAAAAAAGAATTCACTCACATGTGACCATGTTTTGGGTGATAAAATCCATCAACTCAAAACACCTAAGAAAAAATGCCAGGCAGTGACCTCCGAGCATTATTTCTTAGAGAAACCAAATCTGAAGTGCAAGTGGGTGCCCATGAAGTTATCCCAGCAAAAATCCAGATTCCAAGTCTTTACAACCAAGTGTTCCTTCAGTTTCCCTTCCAGAGTACAGAAAGAAAGAATATATGAAACTATTCACAAGTCAAATATTTTGTCAGCCCCACAAACCTCAGCACTCATCTCAAGAAGTGACAGGAGTCCCCCCATTACTTTCAACATTTTGTTCATGTTTGCCCATTTCCTCATTCCTTTTAAGGTGTGATCTTTCAGCCTAAGTGTAATATCCTTACACCTGCTGGCTGCAGTCAAGTTAACATTCCATTTTCTCGTTTCCCTACTGTTTTTGAAATTACCATGAACCACCCCTTCCAGAAAATAATGAAGAAGAGGAGGGGACAAGATCACAGCCTGATGTTCTTACCATAGCCTGTCAATTGAGGTCCCTGCCTTTTAAGACAGGTTTGACTTTATGGTGAAAAAAACCCTAGAAAACTCCAGAGAAGATTAATTAGGGGGGAAACATAAAAGTATGACTTATGTTCAGTAAAGTTATTTGTGACTATCATGTTTTGCTGGACATATGAAGACTTGGAGAAACTGTTCTGCACTTCTTGAGGCCTCTTACTCTGATGGCTTGCCCATCCACAGACTGAGCCAAGGGTCCAGGCTTTACCATCTCTGTGAGGAAGACAGGGTGTTGAACAAGAACCAATGTCCTGAAGTTCAAGGAGAGACAAATAATGCTTGATATATTTGAAAAACTGATTTTATGGCTTTTACACATTCATAAATGTAATGGTGACATTGAGAAATCAAACTTTTTTTCTGAGGAGGAAAACTTTGGTAAGTCTGTAAAGTTAGAAAAACACAGGAGGAGGAAAAAGTTAACTGATTGTTCTGCACACGACCATGAAGCCTAAACTACTAGCACTTTAGGAGCATGCCACTCACTGTTCAGGGTGGTTTTCATTTAATAGTTATTGGGCACCAGTAGATAACAGATACTCTTCTAGGCCTCAGTTAATGGACAGGAGAAAGCTCTCTGTTCTGGAGGAGAGAGAGAGAGAGAGAGAGAGAGAGAGAGAGAGAGAGAGAGAGAGAGAGAGTGAGTGCATGTACTGCATGGAAGAGATAGCAACAGTAAAGCTAGTAAGTTATTTGCTGTTTAATGCATCCTCTGGGGGCATCATGCTGAGGGTGAGCTCCTCACAGAGCTCAAAGACATTTCCATCTGATTGGAAAGCACTTAATGATGAGCAGGTTGCCAAGCCTGATGATGGGTCATGTGCTGTATGCTGGAGAAGAGTGGGTGGAAAGGCCAGCAAATCTGGAGCAGACTAAGCTGAAGGTGTTTTAGCAAAAGTTGAATAAATTGGAGCTTAGACGTAGGATTAGGTAAAAGAGATATTAGATAATAACCATGCTAATTTTCCTGAGTGTTATTGGCACCTTTGAAATATTTGAAACAGTAACATAATGTGATTTACATGCTATAATTATTATTCTGGCTGCTGGATTAATAGAAGATACTCAAAATAATCATCTTGAGATAATTTATGAGATCATTAAAGTTAACCTAGGCATGGTGGTGCATACCTATAATCCCAGCTACTTCAGAGCACCCTGGGTTCACTCTCAGTACTGAAAAAAAATGAATTCAGGCAAAAATTGATGATGGTACATACTGGAATAAGACACCAGGAATGAAGTTAGTAAGGCAGAAGAAACAAGATTTCCTGATGTATTAGATAAAAGAAGCAATGATGATAGAAGAATCAAGAAAGTTTTTAGCTTAAACCAACTAGTAGGATGGAGCTATAAAGATTAAGGTGGCTATGCATGGGAAAATCATATCTGGGTATAATTAGGATTTTTCTGTTGTGGATGTACTTGGGATTAAATCCAGGGCCTCATACAGGCTGGGTAAGGGGTCAACCACAAAGACTGATACATCACCGTCTCTTTTAAAGTTTTGAGATAGGATCTTGATAAGTTGTCCAAGGTGAGCTTGAATTTGCAATCCTCTTACCTCAGACTCCTGAGAAGCTAGGATTACAGATATGTGCCACCATGCCCAAGAGGATTCTGTTTTAAGCATATTAAATTCGAGATCTAGGTTTGCCACCTGGATATGCGACCAACAGAGAGTTGGTCTCAGTGATTCTAGAGAGATATGCAATACAAAGAAACCTTAGCTAGATACATAAAACTTAAGAGTAGTTCTCAAGTAGATGGTGTTTAAAGCCTCGATCGTGGATGAACTCATTAAGGAAACAAGCACAGATTGAGATGAAATCCAGGGCTGAGATCTGGGACTTCAGAGTATCAGTCAGTGTTTTAGGAGAGAAACTGACATAACACAAACATATAACTGTGTAAGAAGTGACATGATTGTCTTATGCTGGTCAGCCACAGAGTTGGACAAGAAAGCATGCAAATGGTGTCTGCACACTGGAGGCTGAAGGGTTCAGTCCAAGGTCTGGAGCTCACTTCAGTGTCCCATGCAAATCTGGACCAGGCAGCAAATAAACCTATAAGGGAAGGCTGAAGAGTCTACACAGGAGGCTGAAGGGCCCAAGGTGGAAGCTGAAGAGTCTCCACTAGAAGCTGAAGGTGAAAACCGGAGATCCTCTGAAGAACAGAAACCAGTCCATCCTTCCTCATTTCCTGTTTATACCATTCAGATGATGAGCTGCCATACTCTAGGCTGTAGAATTGATTTAGTTAAGCTTCCAGACTTCTCAAAATGAAACAATGAATCAACCATTACACCCAGCAACAAGACACAAGAATTGAGGTCATCAATGAAAATTAAGGAAGGTCATAAAAGTAGGAGGAAAACTAAAGAACTCCTGGACTTTAAGTGAAGAAAAATAGGTCCAGGAAGAGAGTAGGAATAACACTTATTAAAAAAAAAATATTATGAAAGCTGAGATTTGAGAATTTACCTTTGAATTTAGCAACAGTTATTTCATTAGTGAGTATGTCAGGGCGAATTTGGTGGAGTGGTAGGAGTGAAGGTCTTAGTAGCCTAGGTGCGTAAAGACATTTCCAAGCAATTATATGCAGTTATGAACACCAGGAAGGAACCAGCACATTTCCCACAGATGGTGCCTCCAATTATCTTTCTATTAAAAAGGAGGTGCCGGATTCCCTGCAGCATATAATTCTGCACTTAGTCTTGGGAATGTATCTTCTCTATCTGCCAACCTTCATCATTGTTATGAAGTCAGCTTCCAGACCAGCCATCTTCCCTTTGTGGTAATCTGTTTCTCTCTAGAGAAAGTCTTCAGAAAGTAACCATTTTAGTTCCTGTATTTTCAGAACAAAATGTCTAGATATAATTATTTTAATATAAGAGTTACTGGGTCTTCTGAAACACACAGATTTGTGTCTCATGAATTATGGTTGACCCTCAGCTATTTTTTTCAGTAGCAGCCTGTCTTCTGCATTAACCATATTGTTTCTAAAGTTGAAGTCAGAGGCATTACTTCATCTTTTAAGTCTTCCTTCTGTATCTTTTAGCCTACATCAATTTAATCTTGTGGATAATTCAGCTATTGAGTTTCCTTTTCAATTATGTTTTCTTATTGGCTTTTCACATCCTCCCATCTTATGATTCATTGTTTTAGGTCTTCAATAATTTTTGATACTCTTCTGGTCTTTCAACATAAGTAAAACATGCAGTACGTCATATGCCATGCCTCCTTTTGATACTGATTTCCTCAAAGGCCCAATACTGGTTGTTAATGTTTCTAACTTTGCCTTTGGTTGCAGATTTATCTCCATGTTCATGTGTTCACATTCACTGAAATTTTATAGGAAACTGGCAATTAAGGTTCATTTCTTCAGAAGATTTACTTTTGCTGCTGCCAGAAGCCCTGATGACTCACCTAGAACTAATATAAAATCAAATCTTGAGAGTTTGGGGCACAAGAGTAAAGTCAATTCAGCACACAGTTAAATGAGTACATACTCACAATTGTAGAGTCTTCTGAGAACTCTCTGTCCACAGTCAGGGTTCATAGTTTCTTTGTTTACCCACTTGCTGTGGCAGGTGTCCCCAGCTCCTCCTGTCTATCAGAATGTCACTTTTATGATCCTCTCAGTTGTTTGTGGTCCTAGAGATAGAGCTCACCTCTAGGACCTAAAGGTTAGGGGCCTCAAGGGCAATGGTCGGTCCTTCAGTGCTACCAGCTCCTCCAGAGTTGTGCTTTGGTCACAAAAGTATTCCCTTCTTGCATTAAAAATGGAGGTTTTTCTTCTTTCCTCCCCCACACCCCTGGCACATTTAGATTACCTGTGGTAAGAGTGTGATGAAATCTGTTTCACAGTAATGACAGAGGAAAATATGTCTCTGAAAATGTTTTCAAATGCCCTAAATTAGGTAGAGACAAATATAGATAAATGTGCAATAGGAGAAGAGTAGCTCAGATATTTAAAGGCTAACTGGCAATGTGAATGTATACAACCTGTGGCAGGAACTCACTGCTGCATAGCACTTCTTATTTTTTAAAGTTTCTAGACTGAAAATAATACCTATTTTTTAAAAAAAGAAACAAAGCCTAGTTATTCCAGTTATTGATAGTCCATACAAAGTTAGCCATAATAAGCCGTGTTTGCCATTGCACCTTGGAATTTAAATCTCCCTACTTACCAAACTTGACTTTGATTTAGACACCAGCAGTCCACTATCGTAACCCTTACCACTGTGGCTGTTGAATCCTGGATGAGTGATGATTTTTGAGAGGAATACTCTGCTCTTGATTTTCTTCCAGAAAGAGACTGCGACCCCATAGGCCACAGCCATACTCTGTAGCTGCCCCCTCAGACACAGAAAACACACTTCAGTAAGCAGTTTTTTCCTTCAGGAAATACTGCTAGGTTTCATGTGCTTCAGTGAGAAGTGATTAATAAATCTTTAAAGATTCCAAGTCTTAAAAAATGTACTTTTTTATTATCAGTCCCTACCAGCTACCCCAATTCTCTATTTTCAGATTCATAAAGCAAATTATGGTTTCAATAATTTGCTTTAGATGTTTATGTTCTATGAACTCTTTCCTACCATCGATCACCTGCATATTCTCACGCTGCCCCCTTTTCTTTGACATAAAAACCAGTCTATACAGCTGTCCCTTTTGTCTTTTTGATACTGGGGATGGAACTCAGGACCTTGAGCTTTCCAGGCAGGTGCTTCTTCTCAGCCCAGCTCTATCATTTTTAACAAGATCTAAAAGTATTTTAGAAATGTCCCTCCTTTCTTATTATACCTTCTTTTAATCTAGTCAGTTATTTTCCCTTCCAATGGCTTCAAGTAGGTATATTGAAACTATGAGTGTTGGGATTCATTGGTCTCTTAGTGTGATCTGTTGGACCCTGGGAAGAAATGGTGGCAGCAATGAGGAAAAGATAGATAAGAAGACAAGAGCTGGGTCAGATGGTGTCCCATCTGCCTGGTGGGTGAGATGACTCCCAGAAAAAACAGTAGGGGCATTTATCTATATCTTTGCAAAGTTAGTATCACATGAAACAAGGTTGCCTAGTGACTAACAGCTGACATTAAACCAGTCGGGATGCTTTCTCTCAGGACTGAGGTAGCTTGACTGCTTTTGGCACTGAGGTCTAGTCCTGCTCTCACACATTTGGCCAATTTCCAGCTTCTGTGGTTCCCAACATTTGGGCCATCTGTTTAACTTCTCTTTTCCCGGTCCTGGCAACTGAACCCAGGGTTGTCTCAGGCTCAACCCAGACATAACTTTCTCAGCAAACATAATGTTTTCAGCAAATTGCAGCCCCCCTGAAACCATGCTGTCATTGGTAAACAACAAGAAACTGAAAGCAGGTAATGTTATTTCTTACAAGCAGAAGGCTATCTTAAAGAAGAGATAAAACAGAGCTCAACACCTCTGCGTGGCCAGTAAACCTCTGTGCAGAACATTCTGTGGACCTTGACCACAGTGTGTGCTCAGAGAGACCATGAGACACCATCTGACCTCCTTACAGGACCCCCTTCCCATGGCTTGTAAAGAGCACTGCTTGCCTGTGTTCCTGATGGCTTTCTAACCTTCAGTCTGGCTGCAACCAGGAACAATAAGTCTTGTGCCTCACTGCCTTACCTATCCTTCTGGGGTGGTCTCTGACTTGCACCACCCATTACAAAGGCTTTCACATTAACTACATCTTCAGCTCATTTTTATTTTTTATTTTATAGGATCTCACTCAGTTGCTAAATTGTAAAGGTTGGGCTCAAACTTGTGATTCTCAGCCTCCCAGAGTGCTGGAATTCCAGTCATGTGCTATCATACCTAGCTTTGATGTTAATATGTGTTTAGAATAATTAACTGCTGCTTCTACCCAATCACTAAATCCACAAATTATAGGTGGTACCACTGGGGGGCATCTCTGTTTAGTGAGAATGAAACACAGAATCTTGGAGCAGTAACAGGCTTCTAGAATTGAAGCATATCATGAATAGGTGGGCCAGGTGGCAGAGTTAAGAATGGGTCTGAAGCTGGGCAGAGATTGAAAGTTCCAACTGTAGACCACGCGTGGTGGTGCACACCTGTAATTCCAGTGCTGAGGAGGTTGAAAACAGCAGGATCACTGTGAGTCTGAGTTACATAGTAAGACCCTGTACTAAACACATTTTTAAAAATTTCCAACCCAGCCTCTACAACTTAGTAAGAATTTACCTCAAAATTAAAAAGGGAGAGAGAGAGAGAGAGCCGGGGTGTGCTTTGCTGTTAAGCACCTGGGTTCAGTCCCCACGCCTGCTGAGGAGATTGGATGCCCTAAGAGAAGCCTAACCTGGTATATAGGATATGTGGGGAGGCACAAGAGATTCTTCAAAGGCTGGGTTGTCTGTGGACTCACAAGGACATGACCTGCCTTGTCTAGCACAGGCACACAGTGGGCTTGACTTATATATAAGTTGGGCTTAGCATAGAATTGCGCACACGCCATGGTTGTGCCAGTACACAGGAAAGTAATGCTGATGACTGTAGTCAATGTCTGCAGTCTGAACAATAAAGATGCTTCCTGTTGTTGCTGGTGTCAGCTCCATATGCTTGTTTTTCTCTGGAAACCTCACCTGAGAAAATACCTCATCTCTGGCCCCGACAAATGACATAGTTGGCAGGATGAGGTGAGTGTTCCCTCCTTGGCCTCTGTGTAAACAGCACCTGATGGTGAGGGAAATCCGCAGGGGTTTGCTGCCATGCATCCCCCAGCCTCACCCCAATTATCTGTAGTCACTTTTGTGGTAGGTTGGAAGGCCTGCAAGGACTAGAAGGCCTGGGGTGTAACCCTGCAGCTGCAATTCCTGCAGGCAGTGTAGGGGACAGAACCACCCAGCTAGTCGAAGAGAAGAACATCTTGCCAGAGGGGCACAACAGGTTCACCCCCAAGGGCACCAGCAGGAAGGAGCTGAGCAGAGCAGCCAGACCCAAGCCAGGCACAACTGGATAAATCCAAACTTTGTAGATTTGCACCTGAATTTCAGTAGGTGCTAAGTTTATAACTGCATCAAAGCTCTATAACAAAGGTCTGAAATAGAGACCAAATGAAGAAACATATAGAGGACAGAAGTGGGCATCCATGATGAACACACACTTCTCAGGGGACGAAATTAAAGATGCAAATAAATATGTGAAAAATGCTCCACATTACTAGCTATCCATGAAATGCAAATTAAAACAACACTGAGATAGCATCTCACCGCAGAAAGAATGGCTATCATAAAGAAATCACTCAACAACAAATGTTGGAGAGGCTGCGGGGAAAAGGAACTCTTCACCACTGCTGGTGGGAATGTAGACTGTTGCAAAGTTTATGGAAATCACTGTGGAGACTCCTTAAATAAGTAGGACTGGAAATCTTATCCAATCCAGCTATTCCCCTACTGGGAATTTTCCCAGAGGAACTCAAAATGTCATATCATGGTGATATATGTTTACCTATGTTTATAGTAGCACAATTTGTGATAGCCATATCTTGGAAACAACCAAGATGCCCACCACCTGAGGAATAGATGAAAAAGTTGTATTTTTGTACAATGGAGTATTACTCATCTATAAAGAATGATAACCTCAAAGCCTTTATATTTAAGTGGATGCCACTTGAAGATATACTCATAAGTGAAACAAACTATACCCACATGTATAAATATTGTATACTCTCCTTAGTATAAGAACTAAAAAGTAAAAATAAAAATAGAAAGGTATAACACAATTAAAAGGAAAGTGAGAACTTGAGGATTAGACAATGAATAGAGGGCAAGGAGAAAAGCTAGGAAACATGACAGGAGCAAAGCCATACATTGATATGCACAAGATGGGCAAGGCAATGATACTGGGAATCTTTAGCATGTTTTTGAAACTAGCAGTTAATTGGCAGGATTCTTACCCTGACTAACCATATATGCTGATACCTGTGAACTAAGCAACTGCACAGAAGATAGCAATGTGCAATCGTATGGTCATGCTTGGAATACCTGTCATTCTGGTCTTTCAAATACATAGTGCTTGTCATGACATACCAATTACTGCCATCTTGTCTCTCAAGTAAATTTTTTTTTTAAAGGGTAGTAAATGAAAAGAAGTGAAAAATAGAAAAAATGTCACAGGACTGTCCTGCTACAAGGCTGTATATGTTTAGATTTCTAAATTTTTGTGTAAAAATATGTAACTATTCATTCCTATTTTAAAAATATTTTTACTTTTAATTTTTTTCTTCATATTCTGTAGGGACTTAAAGGTTAACATATCAATACTTGATGGAAAATACCTGTTCCTTGTTATGCCTTAGATGTTTGATACTTAGACAAATAGTGAGGGTAAGCTCAACTGCCTAGGTTGAAGGGTAAGTATAATAAGCCTCTCTTCTGGATGGTTAACAACCTAAGTTTTCAGACCAAAAATTAGAGAAAAGGAAGGGCTGCAAGGACAGCCAACATTTTGGCCCTAGCCTTTCAAGGTCAGTGAACACTCAGGACAAAGGAGATCCTGTACTATAACATCCTGTAACTAAGTTGCGTCCCAAATTTTCTGACCAAGGAGATTATGGGCCCACAGAGGAAAGTGATCGATGATGTAGAGCATGCCGAAGGAGAGTCTCATGTAGAGGAAATATTCTCTCAGGCTTTCACAGAGAGAATACTGGCAATGGCCATGACTCTTCCACATGGCTGACACTGACAAAGGATCTACAACCTGTGGCACAGGGTTTCAGGATAAATCCTGAGAGGATTTGACTGACCTTGTCAGATACAGAAGTTTCATTTCTTGTTATATAGGTCTTGCTTTATCTTGGTCTTAACCATCCAGGAGAAAAGTATAAAAACAAAATATCAAAAGTAAAGCCAGGGGCCGGGGGAGATTTCTCAGTAGAAAAACCACTTGCCTGGCAAGTGCAAAGGTCAGGGTTCAATCCCTCTTTCTGAAAAAAAAAAAAGAAAGAAAAAGAAAAAAAATAAAGTCATATTGATATGCTGAGCTGACAAAGGCGCAAGTCAACAATTTCTGACATTGACGTCTTCCCGATAACCCACTACTATTAGGGACTGCTGGATTATATTGAAATATTTTGATGAATTCGTGCACCTACAATATTTAAATGACCATGGAATGACCTTCTCTGACAAAACTAATGAAAGAAGGGGGATGCAAATGAAGGGCCATTTTGTCAAAATAGGATAGATATACAACTGCATTCTCTTAATTCAATGAATAGGGAGATTTGTTCTAATAGTGTTTATAGGCAGGATATCATGTGTGCATCTTGTACAATGAATAAGTACTAAGACAACAATATGCATTGCATGAATTACTGAAACTGCTAGTAATCTGTTTGGAAACTTTCTCATGACTATTTGTTTCCCAATAAAATTGCTTTTTTAAAAAAAGGTCCTTAGAAGTGATGATATGTACATCCCTCCCCACCACTATAAGGTGGGTTGGTTGGTTGTTGCTTATTCTGCTGTGAGACAAGAGGCAGAAAACCTTATCCAGAAGATAGACCAGCTGCAAAGGACAAAGGAGGACCTGGAACAAGGGCTGGCTGCCGTACTTTTTTGTGTTGTGAGGCACAGAAAGTACCGCCTCCTGCTGAAGCATCTCCAGAAGTGCAAGTCTTGATTTCCAGCAGAACCTCCAGAAAGTGCCCTGCTGTTGCATGCAAAGCCTGCTATTCCCCAGAAGGTGCAGGCACAGGCGGCCCATACCCCTTGCTGCAGTGCTTTGGTTCCACAACAAATTGGGACATATAGGACTCCATACCATGCAAGCTGTAACATAGTGGTGGCACTTGGATTTGACTCCTACTGAGTAAAGCCTGCAGAAAAGCCATGGTCATAGCACAACTATTTGTCCTCCCTGGAGGATGATGGTGCCCACACAGCTTGACACAATACCACAAACATTTCACCCTCTGCAACAATGGCATGTGGATTATATCTCTTCTCTCACAGGGACATAGATATGTTCTGATCACTGTGGATACAGCCACGGGTGTCGGATATGCCCACCCCATTCTCTCTGTTGAACAAGCCCGCAAGGCACAGCAGTGGTTAACTGGTGGGTGTGGGTGCCATTAGGAATACACCTGAAAGGAGAACTCATTTTACAAGACCCTGGGCACAAGAATGGGCCAAGACAATGCTGTCACATTGTACTACCATGTATCCTACAGCTGTAGGTGCTGGTATGACTGAGAGGTACAACAGGCTTCTAAAAACCAACTGGTCTACTTGGCTCCAAAGTTTGCTGGGTGGGGGCCAAGCTAATCCCAGGCAGTTCAGCTGCGCAATGACCAGCCCTGACATACAGGTCACTGGATCATCTCCTGAAAGCACAGCTGGTCTCTCTGATGCTCAACCTACAGAGCAACGTTCTAAGGTGATGAAAGGAGGTTCACCAGAACCTTTGGTGAGGCACTGGATGTTCTTTCTGGGGTGCTTAGGGGAAAGACTAAGACATGGCGTAGAAGTACAGCCCTAAACTTCAACATGGTCCCTAAGGGCCTCAGTGCGCTCTCCACCCAATACTGGAGGCAACATTCTGAAAGGAAGTGATGTCCTGGTGCTTGCTTGACCCATCCTCTGGGAGTGGAGGACTTGACCCTCTTACTCCAGTAGCAATAGGAATGCAGAATTGGTATTCTAAGCCAAGTCGTAAGATGATCCCAGCAATAGTTCTATCGCAGGTGAACATGTAGTCTGCATCCTCCTGCAAGTGTGCGATCTCCCTATAGTGGTTTCTCTTTCTGCCCTGTCCTTTTGGGATGCTGCTGACGGTGTTGTTGCCTGGCACACATTTGCCTGTGTACACCAACAATCAAGTTGTTGGATATATACTGAAATCCATTCTGTCAACAAGGCCATACTATGGACTTTGGCACCATCCCTGCTCAATTGGACTGACTGGCGACAGCAAAACTGAACCAGCTCTGCCTGGGGTCAATGATGCCAAGTTGTTCAGGTATTGATCTGGAAGAGCACAACTACCCCAGGAACTGAGACTTGTTATATACAGTGAGTGGGGGTGTATGACAGGGAACCAAGAAGCATTTCTGGGTGTAGCCATGCTTTGACCTCAACAGATGAATGCATCAGTGGAGAACTGTACTTGATCTGTGTAACCAGAAATTACTGATAAAGGACGTAGACAAGTGGTGGGACAGCCACAAGGGTGTTGTTACAGTGCCCACCGAGAAGCCATACAGGCTGTGGCACCATGGCCTGGCTGTACCTACCCACACACTGGACAGGATGCTGCACCTGGGGATTCCTGTACATTAAAGGCACTATGAGAACCATTATCACATACACACCCCTAAACGGACAGCATGTATCACAAGAGACACTATTCCATGGGTGGCCTTGTGGTTTTACCTGATGGCCTTGGTAATAACAGGGGCAGAGATCACAGACCTAGCCCTCCAGGCTGAAGTGCTTGCTCAACACATGGCCAGGCCCCAAATGTCATGCACTGGGCTTTGACGTTACCCATGGATGAAACTTCCCAAATGACAAAGGTGGCTTTGCAAAACCTGGATTTGCTAACAGCAGGGCAAGGAGATACTTGTACCCTCTTGCGTGTGGAATTTTGCATCCATATCCCTGACCACCAGACACAGGTATAAGATGCCTTGCAAGAAATGGATGTGGAGGTATCTGCCATCTAGGCCTTGCAACAGGACCTGCTCACCCAATGGTGGGAATCCTTGGGATCCAGCTGACGCTGGGCAGCCGTAAGCTTCACTGTGGTGGCCATGTGGTAGGTGGTGTTATGCTGTTCCACTTACTGCACTCCCATTCTCTGAGCACAGGAGTCAGTTCTATGGGCTGCTCACATGAAGGATGTTCCCCTCACCTCAGGGGGTGGGATGTGAAGAACCACAGAAGATTGCTTCAAAGGTTGGAGTGTCGACAGATGCATAAGGTCATGACCTGGTGGTCTAGTGCAGGTATACAGCAGGGTCCACTTACATAAGCAGGACTTAGTGCAGCCGCCTTGCGTGCACCACAATTATGCCTATACTCAGGAAAGTAATGTTGATCACAAACTCTATATACAGGCTCTACAATGAAGTGCCACCACCGCTGCCAAGACTGGCCAGGCTGTCTTGGCATTTGGACCTGGGAGCAGCCCATCTCTTCTCATGGAGGAGTGAAGGCCTTGTTACTCCACAGCCATGCCTGTCCACCAGGTGCTGACCTTTGTCAACGAAGTACCATGAACTCCCAGCTCCCACAGGTGGCTCCGCACTATCCAAATGATAGCTGACCTGCGGGCTGTGCAGAATGAGTGTCTGCAGGCACTCGGGGTCAGCTAATAAGATTTCCAGGGCAGCTTCTGAGGCCTGACTCAGTGGTTCTGACCCCCAGCTCAGAGGCTCGCAGGCCCCTGCCACTGCCTGGCCCCTGTCCTTTCCCCTGTTGCTTCCTGCCTTTGCTGCCCTTGTAGCCCAGGCTGCCTTTGGAAAAACAGAGCTGGGCCTCCAGGGCCTGGACAGCAGCGCTGGTAGAGGCCACACAGTACAGGGTCTGGATTGTGGGAAGGTGTTAAAAACCCAGGCCAGCCCCAGGGGAGGGTCGGGGCCTCAGCTGCTGCTGGGAGAGAGAGGAGCCTTCATAGCAAGCTAGTGGCAGACTCTCCAGTTGTCCAGGAGGGGTGGCTGGCCCCCACCATAGCCCTGCAGCCCTGCAGTCCAAATTCTGTCAAACACATTACAGCGTGTCCTCACCCACGGAATTCACAGAATCAGCACCTTGCAACTTTGGGCTCTTCCCCACAGATGACACGGGTATGAAGGGGTAATGTTTAGAATTGATTCAGGACTTCAAGGCTGCTGGGGCAACACTCACGAAAGACGACTTCTAGAACTGCGCCAGAGAGTGGCAAGAAGGATGGAATAAGGGTCTTTGAAGTAAGGGGACATATTTGCTGTGTATTAACGGTGATACTTTTTATAAAACAAAACCACTGAGCCTTTACCATATTTTTTGATCATGCCTTGTACAGCAAACTTCCACCATCAGAAAGTTTTCTTAGACAGCGCACATTTGGCTGAGTGGCACATTTGTGTCTCAAGTGATGCCCTGGAGGCTGATCGAGCAGTGACTGACTCCAGGTTTTCAAGCCTGAACTGAGCACACAGTGCTGGGAGAGCCAGGAAGGTCCTCAGCTCAGCTTCCCGGCTGAGTTCTGTCAGGAAGTCTGCAGGGCTGTGGCTGCCCACCCCTGAGGCCCCTACAGTCACCTCACCCTCTCTGAACCACTGCACTTACCCCAGCTTCACTGTCTTCCAGTGGGTGCTCAGAACCCCAAGGAGACTGAGTCCTTTTTATCTAAGAGTTCAGGTGAAAGCCAACCACATGCCTTTATTACACGTAAAGGGAAGGCCAGGGGTGAAGCTCAGGGGCACAGCCCTTGCCCAGCATGTTTGAGGCCCTGGGCTCACTGCCGACCCCAGAAGGAAACAAGTAAAAAGGGAAGAAAGGGAGGGAGCAGGCATCTGTGCTGTGTGGGAAGAGCTGGCCTTCGTGGTCAAGGATGTGGTCACTGTGGCCAGCTCTGCAGCAGCTCACGGGCCCTGGCTCCACTACAGAACATGGTGCACACAGCTTCAAAGCATGTTACTTGTTTCTGTCACACTC
>NW_004524580.1:1347108-1357508 GCF_000260255.1 Octodon degus
ACTTCGAGGGAGAAACACCTTATGGGACACGTACTTCTCACTGGTACAGCAAAGTAACGAAGGCGCACAGTTACACACAATGGTTCCAACAGCAACTGAGCACTGTGACCTGGGGACACACCCACTTCCTTTCCCCCTGCCAACACCAGGGCCAGCCCCTTCGGGGTCACAGCAAATCCAGCATTCCCATGTTACCAAAGCAAGCTGCAGCTTCCAGATTTTTCAGTCCTTTTGAGGAAGGGTTATCTTTCTCCCAGTAAAGTAACAAAGTCACTAAGACTTTCCAAATGCACTGACTACTGAATAAAAGCAGTTACCTTCCTCAAGCAGAAGCACTTGGGCAGTTCAGCAATCCTAAGTTGTCTCCATGTTCTTTGCTGTGAGCTTCAACCTCCCGAGGATCATTTAAACAAGGAGAAGCACCCGGGTCCTCTCCTCCTTGTGGAGTCCTGTCCACCCAGAGGACAAGCCCCTCTGCAGAGGCTCATAGGGCTGAGCAGGACCCTCAGGCCGCCCAGTCCTCTGAGGGACTGCCAGCTCTCTGGGGACTGAGCTCGGACTAGAACTCAGCTGTCCTGATTCTTGGATAAGGATCCTACCCTAGGCATCAACAAGATAAATGACCCCCAAAGGGCAGCGCGTACACTGAAGTCTACCACACATGACACAAGCAGACAGCAGGTGCACAAGAACAAGGAGAAGGAAGTCCTGGATCTCTGGAGGCCAACACTCTTTCCCAACGGGAATTACTGATGATCAAAACTCACAAACTGATAATGACCATGTACTGTGAGAGGTGCTGATTCTAGGAGTTACAGGTCTAAAGGTTTTAATTAAAAAGGTCTTTGGTAAAAAATGGAACATCATGATAGGAACTGGATTTTAATTAGAATTAAGAGCTTCTAAAAACAAATTACTGAGGGAAATGCTGCTTTTGAACTACTGAACGTATTTTTATTTTTGCCAACGTATTTTTATTTTGTATCAAAAGCATTAAGACTAATCATAACATTTTGATAATCATAATTATTTCTATTGTTCCTTGGTACACTAAACATTCTTTCACTTATAGCCTAAATACAAGATTAGATACATACTCTTAAGTGCTAAAGGCTGCCCTTTAGGTAGCGGCGCGTTGTGCTTTGCTGTGTGGGGAGCACTCACACTCAAGTCCAAAAGAAAGCTGTCTAAACAGGCCGGGCAGGGACTGCCTCGAGGTACTTGCCCAGAATGCTTAATAGCTTCTGGACCTCCAAGGGGTGAGGCCACCACAAATCAAGGCAAATGCTTCTGTTTGTGTAATTCTCCCTTCCCAAACAAATTCTAGTAAATACAATTAAGAAATAACTGACGGACCTGCAAGCGTCGCTCACAGCACAGCATGTGCTCTGCCTGCAGAAGGTGCAAGTTCCAATCCTAGCACTAAAAGGAAAAGAAAAAGGAAGGAAGGAAGCAAGGAAGGAAAGAAATGCTATACCAAAGCTAACATGTCTGTGTTAGACAGAAAGACACAGGTGTAGCTATGAATGCTACACCACGGACAACTTCTCTAATTCATAGAACGTCAGTTTTCTGTACAGGGTGCTTTGTCCAGTGCGTGTGAACAGCAGGCAGTGCCTCTCCACCAGTGTACTAAGAGTTCTGTGTGTAAATGTGAGGCCACTTTAGTCAGTCTGGGTACAGCAAGGGCAAAGTCACTGCCGAGCCACTGCAGGGCAGTCACAGGATGATGACCTTAAAGCAACCCACCAAGCTACAGATCACCCTTTTAAGTCTTGGGCTTCCTCGAGCCTACTAGTCAAAAGGATAAATTTCAAAGGATTGTAAACAACTCTTTTGTAATGGTCATAAACTGCCATGAAAGCTGCCAGTCCCCAGTGTTCTCTATCCTGGCTGCCTCACTGAGTGGAGTTATCACTGGGACGGCCCTGAAGCTGGGATTTTGAAAGTCTACACGGTTGTTCCCGAAGATTGAGAGCCACCCTGTGTGACAGGACAAATCTCTTTATCAGCCACACATAGCTCTGCACCTCGCGCAACTCAGGTCTAACAGAGCGACTGGGAAATGAAACTCTCTTGCTGTTAACTCTCCCTGAAATTACAGCTCCTGCGGGGTCAGCCTCTTGAGGAAGGCCTGGATATTCTCATTTGGCCTGGCTGAAAGCAGCTGCCCAAGTACCGGGCAATTCTGTACCACACTAGGTACCCCCAGGACAGGTCTCAAAACTGCATGCTAAGGATTCTGAAGTACCTCAGGGTGTTGGAATTAAAGTGCTCAGAGTCCCCCTTGCTTTGAGATAGGCTGCATGGCAAACAACCTGCCAAGAGGACATTACCTCCTTATTCCCTAAAGTGAAATCTGACTTCCCGCCAAGGGACCTGCATCTTTGGTTTCTTTCACCTGCGTTACAGCACTGAATCAAGTGGATGAGTACCACTAATGAATCAAAAATATCTGAGTCATTTGAAATTTTTGAATAAAAAATTAATAAAATACAATGCTGAAGCTATTTTCATGTGTCAAAGGACATACACCACCTCATATGAATACTGTGAGACAAAAACGGGCTGAACGCAGGGCTGAAGGTCAGCGCAGACAGACGGAGGAGCAGGGGGCAGCCTGTGCGTGAACTTGACCGGCAGCAGGAGGAAACACCGCTGCTCCCAGAAACGTCACACAGGACACGGAGTATCAATGTAAGCGTTCAGCCAGGACCGGAGGACTCTTCTCACTATCTTCCTTGCTACCCATAACTGCTGACAGAATCCTAGGATGCAGCACAAAATGAAATCGTGAGGCCCTAACTTCAGCATTAATAAGAATTTAGGCAGAGTGCCGCGCCTGGGAGGCACCCGAGCGCAGGACGCTGAGGCCGCATGGGCGAGGGCACCGCCGGCGCGCAGCAAGGCCAGCCCCAGGCCTCTGCCAAGCACAACGGGCACGTCTGTGACCAGCCAGGGTGCCCCATTCTCTAAGGATGAAATGCACTGATTTTTTTTCACATTACAAGGACCAAATAAAAAGGTACAAGATAGACAATGTTTTGAAAAATAGAATGGGATTTATTTTTTATAGGCACCATTTCAACTATTTCACTGGCTTCATTTCAGTGAAGGATAAAAATAACTGATCCAATAAATAGCTCCTTTTTAAACATTACTTTTAACATTCAAGCAGATCTGACAGATGAGACAGAGAACTGGAACAGAGGAGAAAGAGACTGGGAACAGCGAGAGAGGGAGGGAGGAGGAAGGTGGGCCTCGAGAAGGCAGGTGGGGGAGGCAGCCGGAAAGTCTCCTGCACGTCACATGACCTTGTCCCTCAGAAATGTTTAATTGCCACTGTAATTATGCATCAAACACATACTCCTCACTGTAGCAGCGCTACAAGTAAGGCACAATTACTTCAGAATTTGGAGCTCAACCTTTTCCATTTATTGTGAAAAGCTGTGATAAAAGTGATAGATACTGAACGTATCAAGAGGTTTTACATTTAGCAGGGTTACTGGAAAACAAACATCATATTGCATTTTTTGGTTGGGGGCCATAGAATTAGAATTTGAGAGAGAAGAAAATACAATTTGGGACACATTTATGGTCTATAACACTGGAAGACTTGGAAACAGAAGGTCATCATGGTGTTATATGTACATGATTGGATTACTAATGCAGAGAAACGGATACATGCTACCTCAAATCCTGCCACAGTTTGTATTTAACCCCCCCCCCCCCCTTTTATTTTTTTTTTTTTTTGGTGGAACCAGGCATTGAACTCAGGGGTCGGGCCCCTCTCCCACCCCCTGGGCCCCCCCCCGGCCCCCCCCCCCGCCATTTTTTCCCAAAGACGTTTTCTTCCATGAGCATAGGCTTCCAAGAATGAACAGAGGGGAGGCGTTTCCCCCACTGGCCAGCAGGGGGAGCCTGTGCATGCACCTGGGACACACCATTGCTTTGGCAGGGGGGTTATGTTTTCAATGATCAGGATGCGGTTAGAACCAGGCATTCCAATTTCTTCGCTTCCAAAATACACTGTCGCCTACACACTGAAGGCTGACCGTGAATTCTGTTAACCTCAGCGCCCAATAATCAATACACTTTTTGTAGGGGCTGTTAAAGCTGAACCATTTGGTAATTTTGACTTGTATTTTATATGGTCAGGTTTGGAAGCTGCTATCAAAACCACTATGTATAGAGAAAAAAAGAAGTATGTATATATTAAAATATTTTATAAGTTACAAAATAAATAACCTAAAAATAGATACCAAATTCTGAGTTTAACTTTGCCTTCCTTATCCTTTTACAAATGTATATATTTAAAATGATGAATTTAGACTTTCTTAGATTTTTATAGTATTCTCCATGAAATCTCCAAAATTATAAATGCAGGACAGATGCCAGGTCTCAGTCACTGATGTTTTAAGTACAGAATTCTCTCTAAGCCTAGGAAGACAAATAAATAGATCTCTCTTTCCCTCTAGTTATGAAGATTTTGTTATATATTGTAGATTCCTCAATGTTTAAATATATTTTCAAAAAAAATAAATTCATGATGTCTAAACATTAATATAATAAAGTAGGTAATTTCTTAGTTAATATCTTTAATATTTTCTATGCAGAATATACTATATTTCGCCACCAAAATAGCAATATATTTAAGGTGGGAACGTTTTCGATTTTAAATGCACTTTTGAAATCTTAGAGTAGAACTACTACTCTATTAATATTTGTAATAAAACTTATGATTTAAACCATTGGGGTGCCAAGCTCCCTGCTTTTCCTGCAGGGATAACGACACCCATACGTGACTCCAGGAGCTTCCCTTTTGTTGTATTAGGCACTGGAAAAACTTGTACCAGCGCAGAATGCAATTCGGTCTGCAAAAGGTCTCATCCTCAGGGAGCTAGTAGCTAAAGCTCATTCAGCAACAGCCCTTTTCCTCGCATGTTCTGCACGGTCCTACAAAAGCCATTAGATACTCATTTCCGGTTCAGGAGAGTTAATCAAACCAAGCGGCTCGCCTAGCGGATCCATCCGCTTTGAAATAGTTCATCCCACACGGAACAAATGCTCTCCTTTATAACATTTCCATACTTCTGTATTTCTGGGACATAAAAGTCTAATGAATAAATGGAATTAGGTCTCCAGGAGGCAAAAGCATAGAAATGTTATCAAGGGACATGGGGAGACAAAGAAAATCTCTGAGACGCGCAGCTGCTGTCTTCTGCCCCTCCGCGAGCGTCCCGCCTGCCCCGCTGTCTCCCTTCGTTCACGGCGGCGCGGGTCCTGCAGCACGCGCGGTATCCCAGGACGTGCCACCCTGAACTTGCTGCTGGGAGAGGAAAGCGCCAAGGCCGCGCTGCGCATGCGCCACCTGCATCCGCCTCCGGGACTGGGCCTGACGGTGCTATGTCTGAGCCTTCTCTCGAACTTCCTGCAGTCGCTTTTCTAGGCGATCGAGTTTGGCGAGGTTTTCCTTCAGCAGTTTGCTGTCTGGAACCAGCTGCAAGGCTCTCTTGTAGTAAGCCCTCGCCGACACGTAATTTCCCTGTGGGCGAGGAGGGAGACCGGTTACGCCCGGACCCACCGCAACCCGAGGGGGGCGCTGAGCAGCGGGCCCTGCCATGCCCCGCTCTAAACTCGTGCCAGGACGCCCTCCCTGTCCGGGTGCGGGATTGCACCCTTGCCTGCTGGTGCTTTGGGGAACTCACTTGCCTTAAGTACTAGGCCAGATGGGGAATGGGAAGGATGACAGACGTGAGCTAACAGCGTGCGGACATTTTTGGAGACCAGCTTCCTGAATGCTCGCATGGGGCCGGCAGGGTCCTCCCCAGCTGAACACAGCCGTGTTTGGGAGGCCGGTACGTTTTTGAAAATAGTCTGAGTGTCCACTAGATTCACTGGTGGTAGCGTTTATTCTAATCTTTGACTTAAAGCCTAACAGCAGCTCCTGCCTATATATTGAAAATTGTATGGAATATTGATAAAAGCGTTATCAATATTGTAATGAAAAGATGATAAAACGACGGGATCAAATTTGTGTCCTCCCCACCTAGCAGCAGGACACTCTCAGAGCAGGTGTGTCACTGCGACCCGCTGAACCCTGACCCTGCACCTGCTGACGCGCATCGGTTCCAGCGGAGTCCCTAAGAAGCAAGTGCCTGAGCCTGGTACCAGACAGTCTCTGGAGGACAGTGACAACTCCTACCCTTCTCCAGCCCCTTTCCCCATGTGCAGTGACTTATGTCCTTTATTAACTATTTCACATGTGTATCCTGTAGCCTCAGAACTAAGAGTTTAGCATCCTCTCCATTCTGGAAACATGATTTGCTTCACCCAATTCTTGGTCACGGCTCCCACGTGGACGAACAGGGACTCTGCATTTCCATGGCAATGTAAAACTGTGTCTGTCCCTTAGGGTACTGGGGCTTTGTGTCTGGAGCCCAGACCCTGCATGATGCTAGAGCACTCTCACTGATGCCCGAGGCCATCCTCCTGCTATTATCCAGCGAAGGTCCCCTCTGGGCAGCCCTCTTTCTCATGCCGCCCACAGTTGGCGCAAGTGATAGTGGGAGGGCAGAGGAAGAAATGGGAGGTTGGAATCCAGGGGCTGATATGCAGTGAGTGAAAGTACTGCTGATGACTAACACTGGCGCAGCGGATGCCGAACAGGAACAAGTGTGGATGCGGACTTGCTGCATTCAATTATTTTTTTATCTTATGCATCTATCTTCCCACATCTTTTGACTTCACTAAGCTGAGCGCTGGCACCAAGACGCCCGAGGGTCCTCACTGCCATCTCTCCTATAGCCAGCTGCTCCCCTAGTGCAGTCTCTGGATTTAGGTTTTCTTTCTTTTCACACAAAACCCACCTCATCTTCTGACCCTCTGATTGCTATTGGTTAAACTGGAAGTCCTATTTTTTTAAAAAGTCACGTGCCTCAACCCAGTCTCCAATTCCATAGAAGGCAGGGAACTGCAATGGCCCATTTCTAGGACTCTGCCATTTGTGCCTACAGAATTTTATTTTATTTTAAACATTGAAACCATATTTTAATAAGAGCTTACTGTTAATAAAACAAACTATTATTGTTCTAAGAACAATATACAAATTATCTTGGTGACATAAGCTTATTTTCTGGGCCTGAAGTTTACTCAGTTTCCTGAGATGTTTTAGTGTTAAAACAATAGACACTTTAAATCAAGGAAAAAATTGCAAAAATACATATATTGTGAAGAAGTTAGTCAGAAAGGTGAACTTTTATATGGCTCCAAGAGTGCTGCACTGGAGCCAACCTGAAGCTGCTCCATCCTGCTCTAAGGAAGAGCATTTTAGTCACCACAGGCCTCCAGTACCAGGAGATCCACTGTTTGGTTCACGCTGCAGAAGCGCCTTGCCCACTGATGACTCTGACACTGAAGGAATTCTGACTAAAGGCAAAGATTTTCCTGACTTCCATCTGATCTATTTTATGCCAACTGAAGTTAGCATAATTGCTACTTGCGTGAAATCGTCCATGCCTTGTACCTGATGGCATGGCGCAGGAAGCAAGAAGGCGCAGCGCACGTGTTCTGTAGGTGATGATCTTCTACTGGTCCATGTATGAGGAAAACACAGGTTACATTTTCTTCATAAATATCAGTTTTGATGATTTTGGTATATCCTTTACATAAATCTTACTAAGCTTTATTTTATTTATTTTTTGGCAGAGCTGGGGATTGAACTCAGGCCCTTGCACTTGCCAGGGAAGCACTTATTCCATTGAGCCATCTCCCCGGCCCCCACTAAGTTTTAATTGCGCTGTGTAGCCCTAGTCCTCAAAAGACAAATGCTTCCTGAATTTCCTGACAATAACACCATGCCCAGTTTTCAGCCACATTTTATGTTCAATGAGAGGTCAGTATTTTTCAAAAGCTTCATACAGGAGTTTTGGGAATAAAATATGTCTCAATGAGCTTGGCAGGTGGCAGAGCATTTCACTGGTTCATCTGTTAAGCAGTTCAATTGTATTCCTCACCGAGCATGCAGTCGGTATTAACTATAGGGTGAGCTTACCCTGTAGGTAGGAGGTGAATTCAAGAGCACATGGCATGTGGACTGGTGGCCAGAAAGCTTTATTATGAGGAATGTTTTATAGCTAGTTATCATATAGAAAACTCCATGGAAAACATTACAGGTGAGCATTCCTAAACATGCAAATAGCTTGAAAATTTGAAATTGTTTGAGCCCTAGTATGACGTCACAGGAATCTATGGCACCTGGCCTCATGGACAATATAGAGTGCAGACAACTGTTTCAAGGAAGTCCAAATCTGCAACCCATTTACCCCTAGGCTTTTAGGTCTAATACAAGGGAAGTATCTAGGGCTAGGCAAGAGGGGTAAGACACAACCATGACGCTCACTGCCTTCTTCCCACCAGGGGTCACCTCCTTGAAAAGCCTGGTTCCAAGCTCAGTCTCCCTGTGGCCCGCAGGCTGCCCAAGCTCCCCAGGCCAGCAACAGGTCAGCTCTACCTGGTGCCCACACTGTCAGGCAGTGCCAAAGACACGCAGACCCACGATTACTCCTTAGGGTCCTACAGCCCACACATCAGAGCCAGGTGCCTGCTTTCTATAGTTCTATTAGATTATATCATATCAGTGCACTGACTTTTTTTTTTAATTTTTAGTACACGGTCAACAGGGTCTCACTATATAGATCAGACTCATAGTGATCCTCCTGTTTTTAGCCTCCCACGTGCTGGGATTACAGGCATGCGCCACCACCCCAGTCTCAATCACAGTCTCAGTGTGCCCCAGGGGTAGGTACAGGGCCTGCAGTGCATGCCAGGCGATGAACTCCCCCTGTGTCTGCCTAAACAGGCGCTTTAGTCCGCTGAGCTATCTGGCTGGCTCACTTTACTGACTATTAAACCACAGATGTGGCTGTTTTGTACTGTTCAACCTACATGATCTTTGAGACAACAAAAAAATGATAAACTCATTTTAATAAATGTTAACATTTAAAAATAATATACTCAATCCTTCTTCAATCTCCAGACACCTTTTCCACTGAGTTCTTTTCAATTTAAAGCATTGAAATCAACCATACAATAAAAATATTATTTTCTCTATCTCCAGACTTATAGGAGACTCCTAAATGTACTTGTCAGACCTTTTCCAATTTACAACTTTCATTTCCATTTCTGTTGCTGTAATTAAAGGCATCTTCCTTCTGAAAACACACTGAGTGCCCTATTTGCAAACATAACTTCATACACACCTTAAAATATTTAAACTTTCAAGCAAGTTCGTCCTCTGCTGCCCAGGACACTGCTGGGACCCTGCTGTCAGGAAGCCCTGAGCCTGGGTTATGGGCCTGACCAGCATCCCCAGTTTGTCCTCTGCTAGGCCACAGCTGCTGCACGGGGCTGCGTCTCCCACCACTTCCCTCAGTCCACACGGCTCAGGTGCGCTCTCCTGGCTTCTGCAGCACCTGGTGCTCCTGAACTTGCTCCCGAGAGGCTCTGCTTATCTGCTGGTCACCACACTGCCCTTCTTACCAGTGCAGATATTGACAGATGCTTGGCAATACGGTGGCGGAGTCAGACGAATCCTCTAAAAGCACAGTGAACCTTGGCGATTTCTTGTTCAAATCCCTTCAAGATCCCCTCACTTGGCATAAAGGCCAGAGTCTCTTCCAGTCTTCCAGCCTCTTTTCTGCTCCTGTCCCCCATCCTCCCTGCCCCTGCCAGGCTGTCTCCTCCCACCCTTCACCTACAGTGGGACTGTCCAGACCTCGGGACCTCAGAATATGCTCGGCCCTATCAGCCACACGATCGCTGCCTTCCAGATGGCTCCAGCCTCCCTTTTGGCTGAGGCCTCCCCTAACCTTAATTTGAAATTTCGGTCCCTTCCTGGCACTTCCACGCTGCTTTCTCTCCCTTTCCATAGCAGTTATCACTATCTGGTAGATTCCAGTGTGCATCTGTGTAGATGAGTAGAAGGATTCATTGCCTGCTATATCCTCCTAGAACGCCGGCTCCATGGGACAAGTGTTCTGATTTTTCTTCTTGCTGTTGTGCTCCAAGGCCTAGAAGATCACCCAGCAGTCAGCTTCAGACACCAGTGGGTGAATGAACGTGTGAGTGAGTGAATGAATCCTGGTGAACCTTCTGGCTTTATTAGTTGGGAATAACAGTTTCCTGTGAAGGTCATCTTCCAACCTTCTTGGCAGAAAGATTCATTCAAAGTTAGCTTCTGTTTTCAGGGTAGGATAGCAAAATGCAACAAACTTTTAGCAAGAAGTGAGGGAATAAAACGTGTCTCAGACACGACCCACAGGAAAGCACTGAAGGGTGCTCAGGGCTGACAGCGAGGTGACTTGGGAGGCAAGCAGCCAAGGTGCACTCCAGCAGATATA
>NW_004524580.1:1357608-1400710 GCF_000260255.1 Octodon degus
TATATAATACAAAATGAACACCAGCTCCACTAGCTTCACTTTTGAGCGCCTACATTCCTACATTTTCAAGGTTCAAGTGATCTGAAGAGGAAATGAACAGGGCCCCTTAGTCCTTTCTCAGAAAGGAGGACGGCCTCCTACCTTGATGTGCTGGATCCCTCCCATGTTCATCCAGGCCTGTGCCTGCTCCGGGTTCAGGGCCACGGCAGCTCTGTAGCTCTGCATGAGTAAGAAAGACCTCCGGTTAGGAAAAGAGAAGCCCTTTCCGTATTCTGCACTCTCTGGCACTGAAGTGGTTAATACTTCAGAGCCAGTCAATGTCCAGCTTGTGGGAGGCCCGGCTTATTTCTGTTATTTTTCAAAGTCAATGATTTTAAAGTGGAAGAAACTGAAATGTGCAATTTCTCCGCAGAGCTGATCTGTGGACCCATGCCATCTGAGGCTGCCTGCAGGAATCCAGGAGATGTCTATAATAATGCACCATTTCCTGCTGGCCCTGACCTGCAAGAGAACTGCACTCTTTGCCCTTCTTCACATAAATGGACTTGGGAAGGAGAAAAAGTCTGCTTGAAATCACAGAATCTGGGGGTTGGGAATACAGCTTAGTGGTGGGACGCTTGCTCAGCATTTGTAAGACTGCATTTGATCACTAGCACTAAGGAAAAAGCAAAAGCAAAAGCAAAAGCAAAATCAGAATCTAGAGTAATCTGCATCCAGATTAACTTCGATGTAGCAGCTCCTTCGACAGTATCACTGACCTGGCCACTCAGTCCTGGCCTCCACTACAAAAACAAGACGCTCCACTGGTCTGCCACCCCAGGGGACACTTTTAATCACTAGAAGGTCATTCTTCTTCTGCTACATGAAGTCTTCAAATGTTCCAGTGGTGTTATCAATCCCTCCAGCACTTTCCTTTGTTTGAATACCATGTACCCTACTGTATGTAGTGTCTGTGACGTAGACCTTTAATTCTGTGAGCTGCATCAGAGCTTAGCTTACCATGTGGTCCTACTTAGAGAGAGATGGCTCTGCTTACGCAAAGCCCTCCGAAGTTAGGAATCTCTGCATATATTTTACTGTTTTCTGCTATTTTTATTAGTGAAAACGTAACCAAACAAATCCACCAAATAATAGGTAGCCCAATCCCTCTGGTTTAGGAGAAACAATTAAACTTCAAAGTATGTCTCTTAGTTTATTTAGATCAGCAGAGACTTGAGTATAGGAAAGAAAAGCTGATTTGAGCCTGGCTCCTCTCACACGGGGGGACTTTGAGCCACATCTCTCTCAAAGGACCTCCGCATCTCAGCTTGCGGTAGTGCAGTGACTACAGCGACCAGGCCTCCCTCATATGCACTCTGCAAAGATTAAGTTGCTTCGTACATGTGAGTTCCACGTGGAGAGCTGGTGTGCACTGGCCATGGCCCCTGCTGCTCCCTGCTGAGCCTCGCTGCTCTATGAAGTCCATCCGACCCACTGGAGTAGAAACTACAACACGCTTTTCTTTCAGCACCATGTATCAAGATACAGAGAGATGCAGAAGAGAGAATTTTTATAAATTATTAATAATTAAGTTGATACCTTAACTATAAATACCTTAGGAATAAAGCTATTAAAAGCATTCAAAAGGCAAAGAAAATTGCACAATTTCTAAAAGAAAAGCACACAATGTCTCAGACAAAAATGCCACAATTTCTGTTGCTCTTTTAGGGGTTCACATTCACATTAGCTTCTCCAAATCACTTTACATATGCTTTACATATTTATACAAATATAAGTATGTCATTATAGACTTACATGAATATAATTATCTCTATCTCTATATTTACATAAAACATCTTTTTTTTTTTTTTTCAGTTTTGGGAATAAAATCCAGGCCCTCTCATAACTCAGGGCAATTTGATAACTTCATTAGTTCCCACTGGTGGTTTTATAAACTCACTAAAGTAAATATCACTATCATTAACATGTAGTGTTTCTGTAACACTAGTTATGATTTTATGTATCTTCTTGATTTTGAACTTCTAAAATTTATGTATTCAAATTTAAGGCATATGAGGTATGCAGCTCAGGCTCATAGTGACTGTCCTGTCTCAGCCTCCCCAGTACTTGGATTACAGGCATGTGCCACTAAGCCTGGCTGGTGGGGGGCCTCCAGGGCAGGTCTGGTACTCCAGGCGGCCCTGATCATCAGACCCGGGTCCTCGTGCAAATCACCAGGTGCTTAGACCACTGAGCTATCTCCCCAGCCTCAACTTTTAAAATGCAACATATTTTATTCATTCCAAAGAAGAATATCTAATCACACACACACACACACACACACACACACACGCATGAACACACAGCGGGTGACAGGCGCACCCGACCATATGTGTTATCTGTCCCTTTCCAGTAACTGGCACCTGGAGGAGACAGCTTTCTGAGTTGGAGGAAGCCAGGTCCCTGGAGTGGGGGTGCTGGGGAGCACGGGCTGTGTGCAGGGGACACAGCGAGTGGGGCAGTGGGGTGCGGCGGTGAGGACTCGTTGTCACCACAGCTATCTGCACACCAGCGCAGCTATAACAGATGCTTCTCACAGTCCAATAGAGAAGGACAGATAGGCAGACAGTGTGTTGTGAGGCCAAAATGTGAATGTATGGACAATCAAGTTAAAGTTAATAATTGAAGAAAAGGATGCATTTCATAACTCTGAGTAATCACAAATCATAGCCTCAAATATGAAAATCAATGGGTAACACTATGTTAGTTAATCCGAAAATTCACCCTGCAATCATGTCAGTGACACTAGATTTTGCTATTTAGGTTTCATTACAAAGCATGGAATAATGTGTTGTAATCTGTAAATTAAGTAACAAGTTTTCTGTATTTTTACCTCAAAAGCTTTCTCAAGAAGGTTCTGCTCCCTCAGTTGATTGCCTTTTGTGAAAAACAGTTCAGATGCGACTTTGGGGTCCTTTGGTTTCAGCTGGAGGGCCTTGTCTATAGCATCAAGTGCCTGAAGAGGGACGAAATAAAGTCAATAAACACAGGCTCCCAGCATGTGGGCAGTGGCTGCATCCGTGTTAGCTGGTGTACCACAACCGAAATACATTCTTCATTCTCTCATTTTCTCAAGAATTAATGACCTAAACAAAATAATTTACTTATATTCAAGTCACTAATACATCAGTGATGAGAAACCCAAACAAACCCAGAAATAACAAAAGTTCCCCAATCCCTTTTCAGGGAGATGGTGGGGTGGAGTCGATGTGCCCTGACCACTGGCCCTCATTCCTCTCAGCCCCGTGCAGGCCCCTGGTTCCCTCTGCGCCCACTGCTCCTTTGTGGTAAAGCAGACTTTCCAAGCATATACTTGACCATGCTGCTGCTGGGTAAAACCCCAAACCTCCAGGATAGAGAACAAAACGGTGGGTCCCAGCACCCGGGTCTGCGTCTCACACTGCGGCCCTGCTCTCTCACACCTATCCCTCGGACAGCCCCTTGTTGCTGCCACACAACCTCTGCGTGGGCGGTTTCTTGTCCAGAACGTTCTTTCCCATCGAGTCTGCCTGATTAGTCCCGTTAATGATCCAGCCTTCCTCCACATCATTTCACAGGGAGATCTGGCCTTCCACACTGGCTTGGTCCCTGATTACACCTCTTCATGCTATCACCAAGCACAGCTACGACTGTGCGTGAGTGTGTGCGTGCGCGCGTGCGCGCGTGCGCGTGTGTGTGTGTGTGTGTAACTGTGTGTTCAGTCTCCTGCTCCTCTAAGCAGCAGAAGGATAAGCGCAGAGATTCTTTGTTTGGCAGACCACGTTATCCTAGCTTCTAGTGCATGGCAGGCATTCCACAGATACGCTGTTGAGCTGGCTCCTGACTTCACTGGTTATATGACTTTTAAAGTGGAGATAAGCAATAACAACAGCCATAGTAGCCTGCCTTACAGGGCTGTTAGGAGGGTTACATGAAAGAAGAAACATAGAAAATGCAAAAAACACAAGAAAGCCAGTCTTTCTAGAATTGGCTAAAATCAAACAGATAAAATTATATCACATCTCTAGACCAGGGAGAAGCCAAAGCATATACACTTCACAGGGACAACTTGGCATCAAGGGACATCTGTGAGATGCTCCTGCGAGGCTGAGAATCTCGACTTCCCAGCTGTGGAGCGCCCAAGCAGGAACCACAGGTGCCCACCTCTTCCTACCTTGTCGTGGGCCTCCTGCTTGCTGTAGATGGCAGACAAGAGGCGGTAGCACTCCAGGCACCCCGCCTCCTCTGAAACAATGTGCTCAGTCATCTTCTCAGCTTCTTTCGTCTGACCCATCACTGCCAAAACCTGCGCCTACAAAAATACATGGGCCTAGCTGAGAAGGTGCTTTACAGATGTGTCTCGCAAAGCACCCCTAGCAGGGGTGGGGAGATAGCTCAGTGGCATAAGTGCCTGCCTGGCAAGCACAAGGTCCTCAGTTCGATCCCCAGTACCACAGCCAGACTGGCCCTGGAACCCTGGGCACACTATGCCTGTCCCAGGACCAGGTGTGGTGGTGCACGCTGGTAATCCCAGCACTGGAGGGCTGAGACAGGAGGATCACTATGAATCTGAGCTGCATTGTGAGACCTTGTTTAAAAAGAAAAAAAGCACGCTCAGTAGAGGCTCTGCAAAGACAGTCCTGTCCACTGCCTCAGTGTCCCTGTGCCCTGGGGAAGGCAGGTGGCCAACTGGGAGGGTGACTCCTGTGTCCCTCATGCATTTACTAAGGGGTGTTCAGCCATCTGTATATGGATGGGAAGGGAGACGGCTGGGGAGACGGCTGGGCCTTCTGAAGAGGTGCTCACACCATATCCACAGACAAACACTCTTGTATGATTTTAAAAGAACACAATTATTGGCAGAAGACAACAACTTTGATGTACTGGACATCTAAGAAAAAGAAGTTCTTAACGTTGAAATGAAAACAGTGTTGCCACTCACTCTGATGCTGTTTGCTAAAGGCTCTGCAGCCCTCGTACTTAGGAACTGTGTGCATAAGCCCTGAGGTAAGAAAGGTGTGCGATCAACTGGACTCACAGGTTTAAGAAGACATGCGTGTGTGCTCAGACCACAGTAGGTGGACAACTTAGCACCAAGGGACATCTGTGAGACGCGCTGAACACCTGTGCATCTGAACACGCGTGTGTGCGTACATACACTCAGACACAAAAAGAGAGCTTGTCAACATGTTAAAAGCTGACAGAGGAGGGGGGCGGGGAGACAGCTCAGTAGAATAAGCACCTGCCTGGCAAAAGCAAGGTCCTGAGTTCCGTCCCCAGTACAGCAATAAATAAATAAATAAATAAATAAATCAAGTTGACAGAGCAGAATGAAAGGGTACTGAGTATTTTCCTACCTTTGCAACTTTTTGTTTCATTGTGCAGAGCTGGGAGCAGCGCCAGGGCCTTGATCATGCTAGTGCCAGTCAAACGCTCTGCACAGAGCTACATGCACCCAGCCGTGCCACTTTTCCTAAGCCCAAAATTATTTTGAAACAAAGCTCTAAGGAGTTTTGGCATTTGTGTCTTTGGCGGATGGCTGTAACCCCGGCGAGTATCGTACGGTAGATCTGGCAGCCAGGGTCTCGGTGCCTGCAGCCTGGCTGCCTGTGGTCCCCGCCCCCACTCACCAGCGCCAAGTGCTGCTCCCGCTGTGATGGCTGGAGTGCCGCGGCCTCACGGTACACCTGCAGCGCCTCCTCGTAGCGGCCAGTGTTGTAGTAGAGTGCTCCCAAGGGTGACAGGGTCTCAGCTTTGCGGGCCACCTGCAGGGCTCTGAGTTTGGACAAAGGCAAGCTGATACTTTTAAACAGCATATTTCCAAAGGTCTAAGCTTATCTGGCTCTGAGGATAAACAGGACTGTGCTGATGGTACAGAGTCCCTGGCCCTGCTCAAGGTCAGTGGGCAGCCTACTCCTGTTGTGCTGTGAGTCTTGCCTCCACTCTGAATCTGCTATTTGAGGTTTGGGTTGCAGCCCACAGCTTTAGGAAATGATGGATTAACTCAAGTGGAAATACAATTCTGACTCTGCTTTAGAACTGTGGTCAACCGAGGGAAAGTCGCTGGCCAGGACCCCATTACAGCACTGACCGTTCTCTTGAAATGGGGATCTGTATACCCCAACACGCAGAGTTTGCTAATACTGCAATCTGTTATTCCAACTTTTTTTTTTTTTTTTTTTTTTTTTGGTAACAACAGTTGAACTCGGGACCTTGCACTTGCCAGGCAGGTACTGTGCTCCTGAGCTATTCCCCCGGCCCGCTAATAACATATTCTGAGATCTTGTTTCTTCTGATAGAAAGTTAGTAGCATCTTCTGAGGTCTCTAGGCAACTTAGAAAGTGAAGAAATGAACCAGGCACAGTGGTGCACACCTGCAATCCCAGCACTCAGGAGGCTGAGGCAGGAGGATTACCAGGAGTTCAAGGTCAGCCTGGGCTACATAGTGGTTGCAAGCCCAGCCTGTACCACACAGTGAGACCCTGTCTCAAAAACAAAAACAAAAAGACAAACACAAAGTGAGGTAAGGAACTGTACCGTTTGTACCACTCCTCAGCCATACTGTTCTTGCCCAGGGACCTGTAGAGTCTGCCCAGGTTCACCATGGCCACATGGTGGCCAGGGCTCAGGGTGACGGCCTGCTGGTAATGGGTCACTGCCTTCTCCGGGGAGCCTGCAGATGTGACAGTGGGCAGAGAAGAGCGGAGAGCCCCTTGTAGGTGTCATCATCCACCACAAACCATCCCCTTGTAATGTAGCCAGCTCTTGCTTCTCATTCTTGCTTTAACTTTGGGCTGTTCTTGCCTTCATTTCCCCAATAAATTAATTACTAAAAAGCAGTAAAAATTGAGGCCTGTTTCTTCTACTTTTTTTTTTTCCACAGTGTTTTCTGGCCATCGCCCTTGCGGCCGTGATGTCTGAATGCGCAGCGATGTTCACTCGCTGTGCCGCAGCCACTCACTGCCCTCTGGTGGAGCTGCAGGAGGAAGGGCCGGGTGGCTCTTGGGCACTACAGAGCACTGCGAGCTGGGTGTTCCAGCCTGAAATCTCCTTTGGAGTTGCACTTTTTATTTAAACCACATTTGTCTTGTGACTATAAATAACAACGATCCCTCTTGTGCATATCCAGTACTTATATATTTCTGAATGTTTTTATCTTCATGATCTATGTAGGCATTTTGGATACTTCTGATGCTATTTAGCTGCCTCTTGAAACTTAAGGAATATTTAAAACAATCAAAAATGAAACTACTATGTTACAGATATGGGCATAAACTACAAAGACCCGAAGAGTCCTGTCAACCACCGCAGGGAGTATGGCAGAGGCCACAGTGAGTATGCAGCCTCTGCTCCCCAGGGCATTCCCAGGGCTGAGCTTGAGGAGCCTGCGCTTCTCAGCAGGATGGGACCTTCGACATCTGCAGAAGCCTCCCAAGTGCACTGGGTATGAACTCAGTATGGCTATAAAAACCAAGACATCACGTCCTAGTGTGGCCAGGTGTGGTCACTGTCCTATAAGGATGAGGGTGATGGGGTCTAACTGTATGCTGCTGAAGTGAAGGACTAAGCTATAGGCCAGGCTGAGAGGACTCTTTCAGCCTTCGTATCTTTATGACAATTTATTAGCGTGTGACTGATGAACCAGCAGGTGGTGCCACGCAACAATTTTACATGCAAAAAATGAGGTTACATTTCCAGATCAGTGCAAAGGACCCTTTCAAGCATTTCATATTGAAAAAATAATTAAAATGGAATTTTACTGCAGGGCAGCTAGTCTAGTAGTCAACAAGAACAAAGCGATGTTTTACATTAAATTCAAATACCATTTCATTCCTTGTAATATTCATTACATGCCCATGGTAGGAGCTCTGCACAAAGCACAACTGCAGTCCCTGCCTAATACTTTGCATTAAGTAAGATGGAGAAAGTATATTTCACATAGCACCTGTCACAGGAGAACACTGTGTCAATTATAATGCTGATTCTGTAATGTGTATAAAAAAGGAACAAGCAAATGATTCCAGAAACTTCTTTTCTCAGTTGCAGTGCAGTACTGGCCATCTGCTGGGTTCCCCAGAAGCTGCTGCTGTGCGTAGCGGAGCATCTCATCATCAGGACTAAGCAGCTTTTGTAAGTGACACTCCGAGGCACAGTGCCATCACTCACACTGTGTCCTCAAGACTTGATCATAAGACAGGGGAAGATTTTACTGAGCTGAGCTTGAAGACTTGGGCAGATGACAGCCCGTGTAGCCAGGCGACCCCGGCAGCGGGCTTTGCTGCCCACTGAGGGAGCGAGTTAGCTAGCGTGTGTTGGGCTCCTGGGGCTATTAGGGTAACCGTCACTGTGCGCCATGGACCGCAGCGCCTCATCTCCACAACAGCTGCTCTTTGCACTCACCAGAATCAACTAAGAAAACACCATAGTTGTTGTGTAAGTCCGAGCTGTCTGGACAGTTCTTTATTCCAGCCTGGTATATTTCTTCAGCTTCTTTGAATCTTTCCTTATAAGAGAACAAAAAACAGGTAGGATAGAGTCTGTGAAAATCACCAAACTGAGTATTGGTAGTGGCACAGTAGGGTGACTTTACTGGGCATTTACTTACAGCAGGCCTGAAGCTCCAGCACTACAAATGCTGCCTGAATGACAAGCAGATGTGTGCTAAACTGGGACAGCTGGGTGGACTGAGCGCCACCTCCAGAAAGGGTCTGAAAACATCTGCTTCAGTGGTAGGGTCATGCGGGAAAGGCGGCACTGAACATTCTTGCAGGGTGTGGGGTGCCCAGGGGTGTGTTTGAGAACTGCATTTGCAAAGAGACCTATCTTCTCTGACCTACATTGTAAGGCTGATTTTGGAAGGTTTTCAAGGCATGTGGGAAGGGAAGGCCTATACAGATTAAGTGAGGGCTTTGCCCTGACCTTGCTGTGCTCGAAGTCTCATTTCTGCCCTCACCAGATGTGCGCTGCATTCTGGGTACACACTCTTCACCTCTGAGCTGATCCCTCTGAGACGCATGCGAGCCCAGGGCCACTGGGCACAGCTCCGGCATGCTGCAGTGTGCACACAGATCTCGACAGCCCCAACCTGATGAGCTACCTTTTTATTGCCTTTTGCCTCAATTCATTTAAAGATTAAGCTGAAAGGAGGATACGCTTGAGTCATCTGTAGGAAAATGGATGCACCTGGAGACTGTACCATTCAGTGAAGTAAACCAGACACACCAGCTCTAATACTGCATGATACTCTTATATGCAAAATCCAAAGTGTAAATAATTCAAGGAGCAAAACCCAAGAGATGTAAGGGGAAATGGAGACAGAGCTTTTGTAAATGGGAGGGGACTGGAGATAGAGGGAGGGGAAGGAGGCAGAGAATTAAGAAGTGCTATATGCACAGACCAACCCCCCACCAAAAGTGCATGCATTATACATTGTGGACTGTATACTGGTATTAATAAAAGTAAAAAGCTAAAACAACTAAAGGCTAACCAAACAAAAATGGTTCACATTAGTACATTTTAATAATTCTGAATTAACTTTCTGGTACATAGTTCAATGTATGAGGGACTGTCATATCAATTTTTAACATTATAGAAGTTAAAATCTAGTTAACCACAGTTCTAAGAATTATCCACCTGTAGACAATTTCATTCCTTAGTGCTGCTGTGATGGTCAGGTAAAAGAAAAGCACAGAAATTTCCTTAAGACACTCTGAGGTGTTGCTTCTCGGCCTCTTGGCTAACCTCTTGGCTAATCAAGTGAAGACGCTTTGAAGACAAGCGCTTTGAAGCCTTTATCAGAAGTCACTCCTGCTGAGCTTCCAACCTGACAGGCCCGAAGGGAAGGCAGAGCGCAGGGTCTCAGGCGTTGCCTCCTCGGTCTGTGACCACAGATCCGCTAGATGCTCACACCAAGTGCTACGCAGTGAGCGGGGCTAAGATCTGACCCAGAAGGCAGCCGTTGGTTTGATTCCACATTAGTCAGCAACATTGAATAAGAAGGTGAGGGTTGTATTTGGCAAATATCGTGAATTTTATTTAAAAATCCATATTCTCTCAAAACTGCGGATCCATGTTTCTAAAAATGCAGAGATTTTTCAAAAAACTGTCCAACTCAACATAATTAAAGACAAAAACCTCCAACTACTTCTTTTTCAAGAGAAAAAAATGTTTTGTGACCACACCATCCACTGAGGGGCTGGCCAGTGTGTGTGGTAAATGAGGAAGACAGAGTATAATTTATGTAAGACTCCAATGACATGTACAAGACATTGAGGCATTACTCACGCAGCCAGTCATGCAGCACTTGACAGCTATGACCAAAATACAAAGTATGACATAGAAATTGCGGACTGGGCTACAGTGCCTGACTATATGGGGCTGGAGTCTCTGCCCGCCCTCCTGTTTATGTCCGTGCACCTTTATTTCACTGTGCTCTGAGGCAAGAACAGGAATCACAACAGCGCCTGTGTCCTGGGTTTGTTGTGAGCGCTAGATGCTGAAACCGCGGAGGAGCGCGTGCTGTGACGCTCAGCCAGTGCCTGGTGCTCCGTGTGCCAGCAAGCCGCTGGCCTTGATGGCTGCCACGACTACTCACTCCTCGTACCTGCTACTAGGATGGAGACGTCGGAGGCACTGCGATGAACACAACACGATCCTTGTGTTCTGCGGGTGCAAAGAACCCTGGCCTGACAACCAGACGTAGCCGAAGGATTAGAGTCTCCGGGAGGTGTGCTGAGGCCGGGGGGGCTGGCCTTGTCACTGGGGTCGTTAGTTATGGGCACTTTCAAGGGCTGTTTCCGCTGATGCTTTCATGTCTGTCTCCTGTGACTACATGGGAAACAGTTACCTTGGCTTTCTTTTTTTATATTTCTCAATCATGTTTTAGATACAGGGGTCAAATATTACTTAATACATTAAAAGCAACTACAGAAAGAGTAGCCAGAACAATCCTGCAATGGACAGCCAGTTTCTGAAAAGCCTACACTGCCTAAATTCCTATTCAGCAAGTATTGGTGGTTGACATTGTCTCTGTGTTCCTTGTTTTTGTTGTTGTTTGTTTGTTTTTCCATATCAGGAATCAAACTCAGGCAGGCACTGCACCACTGAGCTAAATCCCTGGCCCTTGTCTCTATGTTACTAAAGAATCAAATTTTCTAATTTACCCAGCACTCTTAAAACACACTGACATGGTAAAATAAAAATTTCACAAACAATTATTTAAAATATGGGTGAGACTTTCACTAAGAACAACCAAAACCCAAGAGAACGGGACACGGGTGCCAAGTAAATAAGAGCTGACACTAGTTATCCATGTTTTCTTAACAAATGAAGAAATCTGGAGTAGGGTTTAGGGGCTCACTCAGAAGCAAATGTTTGCAAGGGCAGTTACCGCTGTGCCCGATGAGCTTACCCTGCCCCTCTCCTACCACACCAAAACAGAGAAAGGGATGCCCCTTCTCATCTGCACTCCTCTCTTGCTTTTGGCCTTGTGGGCCGAGTTCCCCTAGAAACAGAACTTTCCAAGTGCAGAGAAATAGATTTGAGGCCGTGCTGCGGAGCGTGTGCCCAGTGCCCTCCATAAGCTGATGGCTGCTCTGAGACTCTGTGACAAATGGCCTCAGCAGGTCTCTCTCTTTTCTCACTGGCTCTGTCAGTGATTAACTCCACGGAGGAGCAGAGTGGCCAGCACCCCTGGAGGAAAGCAGCTTGCAGGACTGCAGGAACCCCTCCCTCCCCTGGGAAGCAGAATGAGGGGCTCTGCTCCAAGCACTTGCTGTCCTTTACCTCCTCTGATCACAAGTCCTGACCCAGAAGCTTGACAATTGCTGGTCTCCATGGAATTGTGTGGTCCAGAGGAAGTGTCATCGATTTACAGGTCAACTTTCATTAAAAACACAGTGCCCCAGAGGGACACTGCTCCACGCCAGAGCCAGCCCTGCTCAGCCTCAGCACCCAGCCAGCCTCCAAAGGCAGAAGGTACACAGGACACACGCGGCCCCACCTTCCCAGGCCCAGCATAGATGCTGCTACCTCCAGGAAGGGCAGGTGGGGAGCAGGTGTTCTGTGAAAGTCCCTGGCTGTAATGTGCTCCTGTGGGCTGGACGGCTCTGGGTGCAGGCAGGCAGATGTGGGGTCTGTGCCACAATCACTAGGTTTCTTGGTTTTAGGACCTTTTTAAACTCTATCAATTCCAGGGCTCTCCTACACCTTTCATTTATGTGGGCTACCTCTGTATTTCCCATCTAGTAAAGAAGCTGAGAAAATTTTAAAATGTTTATTAATTTATTGAATAAACTCAAACATATTTATATGAAATATATTTTCCAAGGCAAAACTAATTAGTGAAAACAGTGGCACTGACTTACATTTTTGCAAATCATTTTTGCATCTACTTTAATTGAAGGTGATTGGATTCTCACATGTATTTGTGCTACTATTTTGTCTGTCTGTCTGTCTATCTTTGCAGTTACTATGGGACTAGAGGGACTATACCACTCAATACATACCCAGACTGTTTCTTTAAAAAAAAATATTGAGACAGGGTCTCCCAGAGTTGCTGAGGCAGGACTGGCATGTGCGAATCTCCTGCTTCAGCCTGGCTCAGGGCAGGGACCAACACGCTTTCATATGCTGCACGGGTCTGCACGTGATGCTGGAACTAAACACAGAGCCTTCACACTGAGATACATCTCCAAGGCCTTCAATTTTTCATTTTGTGACAAAGTCCTGTTAAACTGTACAGGCCGGGCTTAGAGTGGCACTTTTCCTGCCTCAGCCTCTCTGAGCACTGCGATCACAGCCATGGGCCACCATGCCTGGCTGCATGTGCTTTTTTTTGTTGTTGCTGTTGTTGCTCACTGAAGTGTGTGAATAAAATCTGCCTTCATGCAGGTATTTAGTGGGAAGAGGGCAGAGTATGCTCAGTCTCTTCAGAACTGTGATCATATCAGCTGTCAGCAGCTGGACACCAGGAGAGAGTGAGGGGACAGGCAAAGCACTGTCTTGTCTTGCTGGGAAGACCACATAGATCTTCCTGGATCCAGGGCCCTGCCAGCACTTGCGCAGTCGGGAAGGTGTGGAGGGGGCACTCCAGATCAGGAAAGGATGGGCGGGGAGCATGCTGCCGGGGCCAGCACTGCAGCCGTGCATCTGGATCCCTTGCTCAGTGCTTTCGCCCTGACCTCTGACAGAAAGCACTCTGTCACAGGGTGTCCCATCCATCAACTGGCTCTCCCTACTGAGATGACCCCAGGAAGTGAAAGCAGTGGATGTTTACATGCAAATTAGTAACCTGCCTAAAAAACTAACCCCAAGCCTCTGATTTGATCTATAGCTCAATCTTACATTTTATCATTTTGTATTTCTTTTCAATCTTGGGTGAAGCCATCATCCCAAAGTACATAAAAAGAAAATAATTATGTTATTATATTAATTGAGGTAGCCAATAGGCTATAAACATGGGGCTGGTAATAATTCACAGAAGGTCAGACTGATAAACAATGTCAATTTTATTCCTTTACTGAAAGTATAACACCAAGTCTCTGGTGAGAATAGGCCAGTCTCATGGCGGTGGGCTTGTGAATGTTCATAGACCTGTTTGCAAAGCTGGAGAACAGCCAGCCCCCAAAGCTAGCGGAGAACCAAGAGAGTTCCAAGTCAGACACCACCCTGACCTCAAAGAAGAGCTCAACTTCTGAGCCCAGACTTCCCAACCCTTGGCTGTAGGCCACACAGAGGAATATCACCTTTTCCTGGAAATTTTTGTGTCTCACTTCCATAACAACACACCCCGCTGGGTGTCCTTAACCCCGCTCCTCTATAGCTGCACTTACTACTACCCATTACCGCTTTCTAACTATGGCTTTCTGTGAGAGCCCCTAACTGCAATGTGTTCCTGTGGGCTGGACTGCACTGGTGCAGGCAGGCAGACATGGGGTCTACACCACAACCGCTAGGTTTCTTGGTTTTAGGACCTTTTTAAACTCCATCAATTCCAGCGATTGTGGGCTACCTCTGTCTAACTACGCCAGGAACAACACAGGAACAGTGGGGAGCGCTCCAGAGACCAAATGTTAGCTCCGGTCCTGCCACTCCTTATTCATGGCAGGACCTTGAGCAGCTGCTTAACTCCATCTACCTTCCATTTTCATTGACTAAATGAGATGATCACAAAAACTCTTTAAGGTTTTTCCTGTACTGCTCTTCCTTTCTGAAAAGCTTCCTGTTCACTGTGGTGCTTTGCTTATTGGAAGCCCTAAATCTAGTTCCTGTTCCCAATCTCCCTGTCATCTTTCCAAATGCCATTTTCCTAAAATGCCCAAGCAGCGACATTCAGGGCCTAGAGGCTGTGCCCTGAGGGTAGCAATGAGCTGTTGTCCTCTTTCACGAAGCAGTTTCCTGACTTGTCTGGGGACCCGGGAAGCACACTTGTGTTCTGGCACGTGAGGACTGTATCCCAGTACTGAATCACTGGATGGTTCAAATGGTATTTTCAGACAAGCTATTAGAACGGAAAGGTTCCTTGCCAGAAGAAAAGAAAGGAAAGAAATAAGAATCTCAATAATCAGTGCTAGGCAAATTGTTACATAAATTACACTGCCTTATTTTGCACAAGTAAGCGATCTCTACAGTGGCATTTATAAAAGGCTTTATTACACCATGCAACCTACATAATATGATGCATACCTTCATGACAGTGAGAAGGACAGGAGCCAAGCCATACGTGAATGTAAGCATTAAAATAACAAAAATAAGGGCTGGCCAGATAGCTCAGCAGACTAAAGTGCCTGCTTTGGCAGAGTGCAGAGGCTGGGGTTTGATCCCTAGCATTCTGTGCTGGGCCTGCCCCTGGGGCGCGCTGAGATGGCGATGGAGACTGGGCATGGTAGCACATGCCCGTAATTCCAGGACTGGGAGGCTGAAAACAGGAGAATCACTACAAGTCCGAATTACGTAGTGAGACCCTGTACACCCTGTAGACCCTGTCCTAAATTTATAAATAAACAAAAATAAAATAAATCACAAAAATGCCAGAATAATACAAAAATATTTATTGTTTCTAAATATTTCACTGTGAAGGTATGAGTGTATTTCTTTTTTAGTTTTTACATCTTTTATTATATATTTATATTTCTTGTGTGATTGGAAAGGACAGCTGAGCTCTTCCTCTCCCATGCCTGCTTTCTCTGGCTCCCAGGGCCTCAGGGCCCTAATCTCTGTTCACCTGTGGAAGTCCCTGCCAGGCCACAAAGGCAGGCTTTTCTCTAGTGCTCTCCCCGACTCTTCCTAAAACAAAGCTTCCAGCCACTCACACCATCACGCAAACCTGAACTTCCTGCAAAATGGCTCATGTGTTTCCATAAGGCTGCCTACCTGCCCAGTGGTAAACCCCTCCCCTTAGATGCCCAGCTCCATTCCCTGCTCCCTGTAGGTCTCAGGTCTAAGCCCATGATGGCCTCCATAGTTTTGTCCTGTGCTGTCCTTCTGGCCTTTCTCGTCCCCTCCCCATCTCAAACCTTCCACTTTGCCCAAACAGACTCGCTTCTGTGCTTTGGGTCAGCAGTGAGGCGTGAGTGTCAGCCCCGATGGCTCTGCTCGTGCCGGGGCTCTGCTGGTGCTGAGGATGCGTCCAGAGGTGAGGACGGCAGTGAGGGCCAGACAGACATGCCTCGCGGCTGCCCTTCAGGCAGAAGCATTTCTTCGAGTGTCTACAAGGGTTTTGAAACATTCCTGTAGGCAAGACTGAGTGCTGAGCTAGATAAAACATGAGTCAATACATCAACCAAAAGTTGAATAAATTTACCCAAAGACTTGGGTCGGGGAGAGACCAAGCTGAGAATTCCTTCATCTGCCACAACACTCACAGCAGCTTTTAAAAAGTAAAGACAAAAGTAGAAGCTATTCTTATCAAATCTTCCCACTGAAATAGCTGGAAAGCACAGTTAGTAAAATGAATGGCATGAAAAAATAGTACAATGTCCTAGAAAATCAGAAATTCAGGAAGACAAAGACCTTGAAATTAAACACAGAAAGGTGAATCCTCTTACACAAGTTCTGAAAACATGCCTACAAACTGGGTGATTTCTTTATTTGTTCGGCATCAGGTTGGGTAGCGTGGGCCATCCTGTGTACACAGCATCCGTGCTGCACCAGAGTGACAGAGGCCTGTGAGCCTCACTTCACAACTCGGCGAGCTGAAATGCTGCGACGCTGCTAGGTAATGCAGTGCCACCAAGAAACAGACTCCTTTGTTACCAAAGAATGTTAAGTCCGCTGGATTCCCTCTACCCACTTCTCTGTGGCTGGCCTCTGCTCGTGAAGCGTTCTTTCTGCACGAAGGAATTGCAGATGTGAAGACAGGTTCGCAGGCCGAGGGAGGCCCGGGTTACGCTGAGGCTGCATGTCCCTGCGTGGTAAAGCCAATCTCCCCAAGGAGCACAGGGAAGGAAAAGCCTCCAAGCTTTCCACTGGAGTCTCAGGTAGATCACACAGCATTTTATATTCACATCTAGTATAGCAAAGATTGCCAAAGACGTGACCTCTGCCTGTCAGAAAGCCTGGGGGGCTCAACCTGTTTTTTGTAGTTTTTTCCTTAACAACTGTTTACAGCTTCCGGTGTGAGCTGCAGTAGCTTTACATCAGTGCCCACCATGGTTCAGGCTTATCAGGAAATCAATTTTAAACACTCCACCTGATGCTTCTTAAAAATAACTGAGGAAAATGTATCTACGCTGTGCTTTTAAAATTTCTACACAAAGCCTGTGTTTGCTTCTGCCTTAGCTGCAAGTAACTTGTCATGACAAGAAAAAAGCTTCCAGTGGTCATAAAATTTGTTGATAGTCCAAATGAATTCAAAGATACTTTAATCCATGAAGGATGGACTAAAAATTTCAAATTCACTAAACATTTGCATCAGTTTTTAAAGTATTAACTTTTCATTAGCTTAGGGTTCATTAATTTAGAAAAGGAATACAACTGAAACTTTGAGATATTTGTTAAGGCAAATTACTTTTGTAATATTAGCACATTAATATTTTAGTTGTATACAAACGATAGCACTAACTATAACACAGCCCTGAGTTACTTATTAAAACATTCATTAGAACGTAGATGCTGTTCAAGAAGACAGTTTTAGGTACATTTAAAATATTATAGCCTTAATGACACATACCTGTAATCTCAACACTCAGGAGGCTGAAGCAGGAGGACTGCGATGAGTTCGAAGCCTTCCTGGGCTACATAATGAACTCAAGCCTACTCTGAACTACATGGAAAGACCCTGTTTTTAAAAAATGAGTCATTAGCTACATGAAGGTTAAGTCAGAATATTTATTAACTTTTAGATTTGAAAACTGAGGCCCAGAGAGGCGCTGGCCACCTGGCCTAAGTCTGTGCTACTATGTACCGTGGAGAGTGGTGGCAAGCCAGGGCCCCTACACCAAATCCCAGAGCAGGGGAAATCCGGAGCTGCTGTCTGTAGCCCGCCCCACACAGTGAGCTGTGCTAGCCATGACAGGGAGCAGGTCATGAAGACCAGGCTGGCTTCCTTAAATTTGAACTGGTAGGTGGGAGATTAAATTTGAAGCCTCAAAAGTCAACATAATATTTAATTTTTTTTTTTTTTCAGAATCAGGGATTGAACTCAGGTCCTTGCGCTTGCCAGGCAAGGGCTTATTCCACTGAGCTATCTCCCCGGCCCCATTATTTAAATTTTAATGGAAGCTATTAATTGAAGACATGAAAATGTGATGAGATTTGCATGTCAAGGATTCCCATAAATGAAGCTCTTTGGAAAAACAATTCACCATGAACAGGGAGGTGGAAGAAAGCTGGAAGGCAGGGGAGAGACATAGAAGGGGCAATAGCAAGGAAGACAGAAGAGTGCACACACACACACACACACACACACACACACACACACACGCACCCCTTTGGGAAGAATTCCCCACTGATGTAGTGAGACTGCCACTCAATACAGGTGATTTTCCTTAAGAGGACAAGGACTCATTCTGTGAGTTGAGGGCTGCTAACTATTAATACAATGCTTTGTTTAATTCCTCATAGCTCACAATTCCACAATGAAATTGGAGTGGTTTTCAAAAATATAGACCATGAACCAAACAAAATCAATCACTGTGGAAATAGTTCAGGGTGAGACCACGCACAGAGAGAAGCAAAGTGCGGTCCAGGGGGCTGCAGCTAGGGTGAGCAGAGGGAGATGGAGGGCACACGGTTCCTCTAGCAATCGCAGGACCCCTCACCCATGGGGTTAGAACAGAACAGAACCCCTTATCCTTCTGAAGCTTCACCTTTCCTACATCTTAAGCACAGCGGAGCCCCCAAGTCCTCACCAGCAGTCACTGAGTGACAACTGATGTGGTGGGCCTTGCCCCTCAGTGGTGGCTGGTGGTGGTGAGGTGGTGACAACAGCTACATTCCCATGTGGATTCTCCTCCCAGTCCTGGGGAGCCAGGGTCGGCCCTGATGAGATGCAGCCAGGCTCACAGAAGCGCGGCCAGGCTCTTGTGTCCGTCATACTAGGACTGGATCCTGCACTGGAATGGGGCTGTGTGTTCTTCTGTCTCCGTTGCTACACTTAGTCTTGGATAAAGGCTGTCACCTCATCAGCAAGATGGGTGTGAGGAGGTCAGCGTGGCCGAGATGCATGTGCTCAGTGAAGGTAACAAGGAAATCAGGCAGCAGGAAAGAGGAGGTAGGAAAGGGGAGGTCCTCATAAAGGACCATCAGAGAAGCCCCATGACATGTCAGGGACCAGCTGTTGAGGTGAAGTGTGTGGTGGAGGAACAGTGAGGAGAGAGGAGCCTGTGGGGCCCCCAGCCAGGCAGGGGGGTGGGCGGTATAGGAAGGAGCCAGGACTGCAGGAGAGGCAGTGGTGGTGGTAGAGACAGTCTCTTCCTCAGGAAACCTGCCTGTGCCCACTTCCACAGGGTAGCCAAAGATGCCAGTGTATCCTGGAGAACATGATCATATGCAAAAACCTGGGCACAGTAGTGTATCTGTACTCCCAGCACACAAGGAGACTGAGGCAGGAGGATCCAAAGTTTAAGCTCAGCTTGGGTACCTTAATGATTTAGTAAGACTCTACCTCAGACACAAAAAGGAAAACTGGCCTGGGACCATAGCTCAGTGAGAAGGCTCTTGGTTCAAACCCTAGTACCAAAACACAAACAAGCACACAAACAAATCAAAAATCAAAAACAAACAAACAAACAACAACAACAACAAAACCCCAATCTGCTACAGATGAGGGCTTTCCCCACGTCAACCTACCCCACTGGCCAGTCAGATGCATTTGTATCTGTGGTTTCCTCACCCACGGATTCAGCAGGCCATAGATCAAAAATACTCAGGAAAAATATTATGTCTGCAATAAATGTTTTTCTTGTATTTATTTCTTATATAATAATCTTCACAGTATTTACCTTGGATTAGATATTACAAGTAATCTAGAGATACAACGAGGTTATAAGAAGCATGCAAAGACTGCCATCTCTTATCAAGGCTTTGAGCAAGGGAGACCCTGGACTCCTCTGCAAGTGATCAAGGATTACTGTGTTAAAGTCCGAACACAAAGTTATGATATTTATCACTCACACTGTCTGAACTTTGCTTCTTGGTGGAGGGTCCAGAATTTTTGAATGTAATTTGCACCCTAAGTCACCCAAGGCAGTATCAAATCTTTCCTATGCTGAAGTGAGGGAATGGTTGGTGCAAGATTTCTTGAAAGCTGTTGGGTTGGATTTTAAAGACAACCTGGCAACTTTGTGAGAGCAGAATCAAAGGTCTACCAAGGAATTTACGTCTGTTAACCAAAGGGCATCATTATGTAGAGAGAATGAGCTACATTTGTTCTACTGTAGCCAGGGGGACATGTCCGGAGCTCTCAAAGGTGGTATCAAGTTGTTTAGATGAGTAACAAGAAAGGGGTTCAGAACACACCTCTGCCTTTGCCTTGCAAAATGTCCTCTGAGGGCTCAGCCTGCAAGCCTGCTGTTTCACACAGGCACGATGCCACTAGAGCCTCACGACTGCCAATAATTAGCTCCATATTAAGTTCATAGGCCTTAGCCCCTAAGTGATCCACCAGGAAAATGTGACAGGTAACTAGCAAGGAAAGTGGCAAATGCCATGTGTTATTCTTGACAAACTCCTTCTCAGAGGGACAGAGAATGTACCAGGGACACGTCACACACCACTGTGGTCCAGAGAAGGCTACCTTCACCACACAAGGAATACCAGAGGGAGGGAACAAGGGTTCTAATGCTTGTCAAGGAAACTGACATAAAGGTTAGAAGTTCACTACAAACTTACAATCATTGGCCAAATCTTCAATACAAAACTCTGTGTGACATTAATGTATATTCATAAGGAACATTTAAAATTGCTGTATTAAATTAAATGGGAACAATTACCTGCTCAGCCAATAATGAAGCTAAACTGGAGTATGCATCGGCAAATTCTGGGCCGTATTTGATGGACTCCTTCAGCAGGGCAACAGCTTCTTCTTTCTTCTCCTGGGACCTACAGGTAATGGGGGGGTCATGGGGGAACAACTTTTATTAACACTTAGTTTAAATCCTCTTATTAGACTTTAAAAACTCCTTTTCTCAAGCAATGATTGGATAGCTAGTTCTGGATTATACTGCAGATGAGTTAAACTAGACCATGCCTGGAGCTGATGCTGCAGGTTTTGAACTGAGTTTCTACCTTTTGTTTCTTGCCATGTACCTTTTTGTCTTCCTGGAGACAGAGCCCGGGCCTTGTGCATACTAGGAAATAAGTATTCTCCTACTGAGCTAAATCCCCAGTCTGTTATGCACCTTTTGAGAGTTTTACCTAATAGTTTGCAAGTCTGTTAACAGGAAACGGCCTTCAGGAAACAATTTTGGGCCACGCTCTGGTGGCACTAGAGCATGTTCACAAGGAGTATCTGTGCTCTTTCTGACTGTATTACTACAAGCTGGTTTCCTAACGGTGGCTGAGCTGCTACCTAGGGCCAAGCCAGGTCTGACTGCCAGGATAATCTGTAGTTCTATGTCTAAAGGAGAACATTTTCATGCATGATTTATGAATTAGAAAACACCATGACTGAGAGCAGGCAAACAATAATGAGCTCTTACTGAACATCAGAGTTGGTTCTGTTTTCCTCATTTGAGGCTTCTCCTGGTGATTCTCTTCCACTCAGAGAATCAAGACCTGAGTGGATGCTCTTTTGGACAGCACTATAGGAAAGATCTGCTCATTATCCTCGAGTCAATGTCTCTGAAGCTAAAAATTACTTTTTTTAAATTTTTTTATTTTAGGACAGGTTTACAGGGTCCCACTGCGTAGATCAGACTCCTAGTGATCCTCCTGTTCACAGCCTCCCAAGTGCTGGAATTACAAGTGTGTGACACCACGCCCAGTCTCAATCGCCTCTCAGCACACCCCCGAGGGTGGGGCCTGCAGGGCAGGCCTGGGGATCGAACTCCTGGCCCCTGTGTCTGCTTAAGCAGATGCTTTAATCCACTGAGCTATTTGGTCAGCCCCTTACAAATTACTTTTAACCACAGTAATTTTTCTGCTGATTCTTGTAAAATCCTAAATATTACAAATGTCCAGGGGTGGGTAGGTGGGTGGAGAAGAATAGAAGCCCAGAAGTAGAGCTGGCACCCAGTCGAACTGCCTCCTCCCCATCTTCACTGGTACCAATGTAGGCCACATGCTGTTTTTTTTACTATCATGACTTAGCAATGAGTATGCATCATATGTTCTCATAAACTTCCCCATAACATTATTAATGCCATTCTCACAATCTCGCATGGTAGGTATTGTTGTTTTATTATTACACTCATTTTTCTAAAGAGAAAATGTGGGTTCAGAGGAGCCATGTGAGCTTCCCCTGAAATGTACCTACTCCTTCTGACCTGTGCGGGACACCTCGGAGAGCCAGAGGCTGTATATGAGACCCTGGCCAGCACCACCAGCATTGTGAGAAAGCTGGTCTGAAATACTGTCACAGGCCTGTGGCCCCAGACCCTGAATTTCTCAACAATTCCCAGGCAATCTGTACAGGCACTGAGATTCCAGCAGAACCACTCATGGATTATCAAAGGCAGCTGAGTGTAGCTCCTGGCACCCCCTGTAGGTCCAGTTACTGTATGGTAAGGGTACGTAGAGGCAAATCTAATACTGACTCCCACCTGAGCTCCTAAGTGTTGCAAATAGCCTGCTCCTAGTCGATTTCACCTGGAGGAAGGAGTTCCTATCCCACCATAGGGATTCCAACAAGACCTCAGACTTAAGGGTTCAATTTGGTAAACATTTATCTTGTCTATTATGGGTCAGGTGTAGTTATTTCCTAGTGGAGATGGCTTCCACACTCTCTTCTTATTAGGATCTAACTAACTCCAAATAGGCTCCTCATAACTTTAAAAATCAGAGGTTTAACATATGTTAAGTGGGTTAAGTGGTATGCAGCTTTAAGGTCACATTGTAATATAATAAATTTGTGTTATAGCTTTCTTGTTAAATTTACTCAATCAACAAAAATTTTAAATGTGTCTGTGAAACTCATGGAAGCATGCTATGTTTACATATATTCAGCTTTTATTCTAAATCATACCTTGATTTTACTGCATTTTTTTCTGGTTGAATTTTTCTTTAGAGGACGTTTATTTTTTGTTTTTGGTACTGAGGACTGAACCCAGGGCTTCTAGCTTGCTAGGTAAGTGCTCTACAGCTGAGTCAAATCCCCAGCCCCTGATACATACCTTAAAGTAATTCTTCCATTAATATGTTTTTATTTTTTAATTAAAAATTTTTTTAATGTATTTGTTACAGGGTCTCACTACACAGATTGGACTCGTAGTGATCCTCCTGTTTTCAGCCTCCCAAGCACTGGGATTAGAGGTGCACACCACCATGCCCAGCCAGTCTCAATCGCCATCTCAGCACGCCCTGGGGGTGGGCCTGGCATGGCACACTGGGGACCAAAACCTGGCTCTGCCTAAGCAGGTGCTTTAGTCCACTGAGCTATCTGGCCGGCCCTATTAATATGTTTTTAAGGTGAAAATGTATTTTTAAAAATTCTGGTGATGCAACCACTGATTTGCTGATTAGTAGAACTCTTCCTTGAATTCATAAATCTTTACTGATAAGACTAACTTGGAAATCCTACTAGAATGCAAAGAACAACAGAGACTTTGGGAATTAGGCTGGAAAGTAAGTTCCCCAGGACATACTTTAGTTGGATGTTGTTCAAGATGAGCAGAGGACAATCAAATAACAATTTGACCGTAATGATTTATGCTATTCATTTGTCATAAGTTACACCAGTTAGAATGTAAACCTAGACCTTTTCTTTTCTAATCCAATGAACTTAATTGCCACAACACAGTATTATGAATATAAATACCTGAGGCTGTCCATTAACATTCACAGGACACATCCGGACAGGTTAACCTCACAGGGAAGCTCAGATTCTGCATGCAAATGGCATCTCCAGAAACCCCAGGGGGACAATGGCATCACACAATCAGTGTTGGCCAGGCAGAGGATACTTCCTGAGGCTCAATCTACGAAAATTTTAAAAGTGTCTGCAAAACAGAGCGAGGGTGACGCTTGCTCAGCCCAGGATCCTGAGACTCCCTATGCACCAGACTGATGGGTACTTCACAGTGCTTTTTAAACAAAAGCCCACATGACTGGTAAGTGAGCATTTTGGTGTTTTGAAAATGCAGAAGGGTTTTTTTTTTTTTTTTTTTTTTTTTTTTTTAGCAGTCTCTGGTACACCATTTGGAGGGAGCTGAGGGGATGGGTGTGGTTTGACACAGTAATTACGGCAGACAAATTCATCTAAATGGAAACTTCCTTACTTTATTTAACAACGTACTTATCACATGAGGACTGAATTTCATTTCCGACTGCATCTGATTTTAGTAGCAACCCTTTTCAGACACACACTGTGACACATATTCCTCTGATGAAGTTTAAACTGGGGCAAGATTCCTACAATCTCACTGGACTACTAGAGTACATCTTATCTTGTTTTGCTTATTACTTCACACATGTGCTTTTAGTTGCTTTTCCTTTTACTACACGTGGACACTTGAAATTTTTCTAGAGCTTCACTTTCAATATATTCCCATCCATAGGTATCTTCACTAATGCTCGACTCTCTACAAACGGACTCTTAGTCTCTGGTTTACAGTTTGGCTCTGGGTTTTGCAGAGCCTGGGAGGCCATCTGTTCCACTGATCCTCTCTACTGCACTTCAAAATCACTTGGGATTGCTTTTTCCCCTCACTAGTGGGGAATGAATCCAAAAAGTCTTTGCATTGAGCTACATCCCCAGTCTACTTCTCATTTTTAAATTTTAAGACAGAGTCTTGCTAGGTCAGTAGGCTGGGCTCACATTTGCAATCCTACCACCTCAGCATCCCAGCAGGATGCAGGCCTGCACTACAAGCCCAGCTTGAGATTGTTTTTAATTCAGGTTAGAACTCTTAACAGGAAGCTCTTTATATAATGACCATCCAGACTTCAGAATCATAGCTGAATCCAACCTTCTTGATTTAGAGCAATAGAAACTGATTTATCCAGAAACCAATCAGGAGGAAGGCTTACCCTGGGCCGGCGTGCTCCCTGGGCACTCTCACCATGACCCAGCCGAGGGCCGCCTCCTCCTCACTCCTCCGGCCACGCCTTTTAATGGCTCTTCTGACTCGCCCATCTCAGAGCACAATTTCCTCATCAGAACTCCTACATGCATAGCACAACTAGACAAAACTATACTGTATAGGCATGTCTGTGAGTCTGTATCTATATACATATAGGTCAAGGGTTTCTAAATCTGAAAGTCTGAAATCCAAAATGATCCAAAATCTTAACCTCTTTGAATATTTTTCAGAGTTTTAGATTTCAGAGCAGTTAGCAGTTTGCATTTCTACATTAGAGATGTTCAATCAGTAAAATCTATGCAAATAATATAAAATCTGACAACCTTGCATTTCTGAAACACTTGTGGTCCTCAGCATGTTGAACAAGGAACTCTGTGTGTGTCTGTTGTTAATTTTATGCCCACAACTCTCTGTGTCTATGTGTACTGTGTGTGCGTCTCCACCTAAACACACAGTGGTAGGGAGCTGCCCTCCCGTGGCACTGTCTGGCCCCCGGGCCAGCTGCCTTTTGCTCTCCTTTGTTCACACTTTGAGGGGCTGGGCTCTCTCCCTGCAGGCTCTGGCCAACAGTGAAGAGTACTCCGTACCACCTCCTTGGGGGCAGGTCCGCCCTCCAGCTGGGGCAGCATGCACACAGCCCCAGGTGCATGACTCTCACGCACCGTGAGAAGCGCTATCTATGCTTAATGCTCATTATGCGTTATGAGGTAGGCATAATTACTGTGAGCTCCATACAATAATACCAGTAACTACTATCCCAACCCAAGTTACAAATTGAGATTTAGACACCTCAAGTGGGTCACCCCACAGCACAGGTACTCTGACCACAAGATGCCAGGTGAGAACTTCGAGCCCATCTGTACACCAGCGGCTACTGTTGGGCTCACTCTCTGAAACCTCCCGAATATGCTCTGGGACCATCACCAGGTTGGGCCCCTTCATGGGCAGCGGCTCAACCCTTTTACCGTTTTTTAAGACCTAGAGACTAGCACCACACTCTGTATATATATAGTACAAATTCAATGACTGCACTTGGTTAAGATAATGAAAATTAATTACAACTTTTTTGAAAAAGCATGCTTTTATCATTTTCTTTATTTCTAGATCCATGTAAATAAATGAGTTTTTATTTATTTATTTTTTGGGAGGGTGGGCAGCTCAGCCTGCCCTGAGGGCTGGGCTGGCACAGCATGTGGTGCCAGGGAGCAAGCCATGGTCCCCCGCGCCTGCCTAAGCTTGCAGAAGAAGGCGGCTTTAGACCACTGAGCTATCTCGCCACCTCCCCCACCTTAAGTGAGTTTCTTGATATTCACATAAAATTTGACGGGGAAGAATAATATAAGTAAGCATTTCATATTTGTGTCTCTATACTCTTTCACTATTATAGAAGCGATTGGAAGGAAGAAACAGCCCACAGCCAATGTGGAATCCCAAGGATGGCACCCAGTTACCGGGCCCTACTTCTTGGGAGGCACTGTTGAGGAGTGAAAAGAAATTCAAAAGCTTGGAAGCACAGGGTTGACCTTCCTGTGCCTGAGGCTCATGGGAGGGAGTACTGTACGTATTTTGCTTTTACCAATTCGTTTAATGTGTCTACAATCACCCATAGAATACTATAGTCTCCTTTCTTAATTTTCAAAATAAAGGAGAATGTGGAAATGTTGAAATTTTCTCAAGTAACATACCACTTCATGTTAAACTACACAGAAAAAGATTTGTTAGCTGTCAGAGTGATTTTTCTTTGTGTGCCACTGCCACAGATCCTCACTACCACAACTTGCATTATTAGCAGCACTATAATAAAATGTAAAATAACACCAAGAACTATCTGACCGAAGCCCCTGGTGCCTCACATTACAGGAAGCAGTGGTGAGGAGGCCCTCGAAGAGAAGACCCGCACCTCGTGGGAGTGACTGCTGACTAGGGAGAGGCAGGCTGGGAAACCCCAGGGGCTTCTGAGCCTCTTCCTATGCCAGCACGCAAGTGTGAAGCAGTGCCTTTCATGCTAGAGGGGTGAGCCTCACGAGAGAGGCAGAACACTTCAGACCAGCACTGCAAAATCTCTGAATAACAGAAATTACCTGCACACTCAACTGAATGGCTCAGCCTGGAGCCGGTGTCAGAAAGTATTAAAACTTCCTTCTGTGCTCACTTTGGCTCTCTGGTGAGTAATTTAGGGGGCCAGAAGCCCGTACCTACACCAGCCCATCTGCATGGGATCTCCTTGTGAGCTATTCTGACCTAAGTGACAGGTAGAATTGAAGATGAAAAATATTACCATAAAATTTTCCTCTGAACTAATCAAGTCTGTCACATAGGTTACTATGTTCACAGGTGTTGGTGTCTCTGAGTTATTCAGAAAAAGCCTGACTTAACTAGCCCACAACTTCAGAGTAAATGGATAAAAATCCAGCATCAGCACACATGCAGTCTGTGAGCTGCAAATGAACAGGACACAAACACCGTGAAGCCCCTCTGAAACTAGGGCAACACTCAGTCTTCTGTGGCTTCTTCCACAAATCCCTCAGCAGAAGCTGCTGGAGCCAGTGGACAGAAGGCAGGGACAGGGCAGCTGCTGTGTCCACGGTACCTCACTCCTCAGTGCTCTCCCTTTTTCTGTCTGCCAAGGACAGCTACTGCATGAGCAACTGCTGTTCTCCACAGGCTAAAACACTGTCTTTATCTCTCCCTTTCTGAGATGATGGTGCTTAAAAACCCCTAGGCAGTGTGTAAAATGTAGGATTCCAGGCCTCTGAAGCTTCAGTAGCTCTTGAGTGGAGCCCAGGAAATATAGTTTTCGTTTTTTTCTTCCGTGGTGGAGATTGACCCTAGGGCTCCATACACACTAGACAAATGCTCTTCCATTGAGCTACATCACCAGTGCTTTTTAAATTGAGACAGGGTTTCCGTATGTTGCAAAGGTTAGCCTGGAACTCGGTATCCTCGTGTCTCAGTCCCTCGAGTAGCTGAGATTACAGCTCCAACATAACCCCACTCACCCTGGCAGAATAAACATTCCTCGTAAGGCCCTCAGATGATTCTTTCCAGCATGGTTTTTACGCTGCAAGGACTTGTGTGGGATTTCCCTGATCACCGGGAAGTTCAGCATAATAGGGTCGTGAAAGCTAAACAGTGAAGAAGAAGGCTTTCCTGTGCCAGGCTGGGCTGCAGAGAACGGTCCCTGTGGGTGGCTCTGCCTCCCTGCAGACACCTGTGCCCAACAAGAGCATGGGGCGGCGGGCTGGGGACTGAGGAAGTGTGGCACTGGGGAGACCGTAACCAGCAGAGGTGGCTGTGATTTAGGTGCCTGGTTGTGTCACCCTTTGTGCAGCCTGTGACACCCACACGGCACCCTTCATCAGGTAATAGAAACCTTGTCACTCTGTGAGGCAAGGGGGTACAAAATTCTTTTAAGCTCTTTCCAAAGAATTTTCAAAAGGAATCAATCACAACCACCACTGGATTCATAAAAGAAACATGAATCAGAAATTACATCCTATTCCAAATGCGCAAGGGAGCCCAGGTTCACAGGGAGCCCTGCTTCCCGAATGTGGTGGGATGTTCCTCCCATGGTAAGTAGAGATATTCGCACCCTCTCCTTCTCCTGGTTCTGTTCAATGACATATTTAGCAAAAGCAAATAAAGCCCTGTCACATTTTCATTCAGTAATTAAGGACCTGTGAAGTTTGTTCATTTATTAAACTTTCTTCATTGCCTTCTAAAATCTCATGACACATTCATTTAAACTGAAAACAGATGCTTGCTTTAAAAAAGTACTGACATTTGGGGAAAAACTGGGAAATGTCACTAACAGAGACAAGTGGGTTTGCTGATCTACTTGGCAGCTATCAAATCTCCCCCTACCAGTGGCCAGTGTGAGCCAGAGTGTCCAGCAGCCCTGTCAAGGACTCTTCCTTCACTGGGTGTTTTGTCATCATGTTGTTTCAGAATCGAAAGATGATGTTTCTCACAAATGCGTGTGGTGTTTTCTTTTTTCCTTGGCAGACAGGCTTTACCAGCTCTTCTAAAGAACTAAATCATGAAAGTCAAGTTGTAAACAGCTGACTGGATGATCTTTTCTAGGCATGCATTTCCTACAGCTCTACTTTTATTCCTATGCAGAAAGAGAAGCAAGTTGGATACAGGCTGTGTAGCTCTATATTCAAGTTCACTGAGTATGTCTTGGGTAATGCAATGGGCAGACAGTGCCTTATTTACTGAGGTTCACCTGACTTCTCTGCTTAACGTTTTACAGCACTCAGACACAAGAATTAGGAGGACACATTCATACTATATGCTAGAAAAATAAAAAGGCCTTTTTTCTTAAATTCAGAATCACATTTCTGTTAGCTAAATTTCGGAGAGCAGAGCATGTCCCCTGTCCCACATACCTTCTCCAGCTTCCCTCAGATGACTATGCCCACTGTGGTCTTGCATGGGATTTGCCCGATCACTGGGAGATTCAGTGGAATAGGATCGTGGAAGCTAAACAAGGAAGAAGGCTCCCCTGCATCAGGCTGGGCGTCTGAGGATGGAATGGAGAGACGGGGAGTTCTGGTCTGTCTAGGTCCAGGTCCAGGTCCAGGTCCAGGGGCTGGCACAGAGTGTGTCCCCAGGAAAAGCTTGTCCTGGGTCTTCTCCCTCACTCCTTTGGAACAGTTGTCTTTATTGTCTGTTCTGCACCCAGCAGCCAGATGCCCACACACAGGTGGCCTTGCTCCTGCACATGTGGAGCCAGTGCTGTGTCACCGGGGCACAGAGGAGGTGGGCAGAGCTAGTCCTAAGCCAGCAGGGCTTCAAAGCTCAAAAGCAGCCCCTAAGCAGTGTCGGTTCGCAGTGGAAAGTCAGCTTCATTGCAAAGCCCCCACTCAAATACACCAAACCCTCTCTGTAACTGAGGAGATCATCAGAACAATGCTCCAAACTGAGTGCTGGAAAACAAAGTGCAGGAGACAACTGAGCGCAGCCAGGATGCATCCCCCACAGAGGAAGGGCCACTGTGGTGATCCCTGGTGCCAGGTCAGGCTGGCTAGCGCCTTCCCTGAGCCAATGCCTTGGCTTCAGGGCTTCACTGTTGGAAGCCTCCCGCCTGGGCTGTGAAAGGAGCACATGAGCCTTTGCCCTCCAGGCAGCTGTGACGATGGAGTCAGGGGACCTGTGCAGTGTGCTCCTCAGCCTGGCCCAGAGCAGGAAGCATGGGCCCAGCCTGCTCCTCCCCTTCCCACCGTGCAGCCACAGGTCTCACTGCCCACCTGTCAGAAAAGCGTGTGGTGGCAACAACACAAATCCTGACTCTGATAGCAAATACCCAAGGTCCTCCCTGATGGTCTTCCGCTCACAGTTCCATAAGGATGCTAGAAACCTGTGGCCACAGACAGCAAAAGAACCCTGCTCCTGCAGGGCTCTGTGGGACCAGTACATTCCACCCCTGGTTTTAAGGAGTAGGAACCTGAGTCTTGGAGAAGTTGATTATTGCCCAAAGCTGAACAGTGACTTGAACTAACTCTGTATCACTACTGACTGTATACCAAGGAGCTGAGCTTCCAAATGGAAGTGAGAAATTATGTCCTTGGGTTATAAATAATAACAGTTCAATATTATCTTTATTGGGTGCCTGGGGATCGAGCTCAGGACCTTGCACTTGCCAGGCAGCCACTTATGCCACTGGGCTATCTCCCTAACCCTTATGAAGGATGTCGTTACTCCACTAGGTATACAAAATTTGGAGGGACTACTAGACAAATCTGCTCCCCTAAACCTATACTCATACACAGCAGAGCGGACACTCAAGCTCACTGCATTCTGCCAGCTGTTAGTCCGAGCAGAGCACTCAGGCAGTGTGTTAAGAGCATGGACAAAAGGAGATGCGGGCTGAGGAGCCCCATGGCAGAGTTGAATGGCACACAGCCCTCTCCCAGCTAATTCCTGTCTTGTGGGAATACGATGGTATCTGTCTTCCAACTGCCCTAGATGGGGCCCAAGAGACATGAGTAGTAGGTGTTCAGGCCAGCTAACAGCATAGAGCCCTGCTGTGATGGTCTAGATCTAAACTTTCCCTCAATGCCTCATGGGCTTGGAAGGTGACTGAACTGTGAATCCACTGTCGAGCTAAACAGCAGGGCCTGTCAGAGAAGGTGGTCACTAAAGGCATGACATAGGAGGTGTATTCTCTTCCCTCCTGCCTCCCCCTTCTGACTGCTGGCTACGATGGGTCGAGCAGCTCTTCTTCACCAGACCTTTTCTCCAAGCCTACTTCTGCCCTGGAGCCAGCAACCACTGACTGAACACTCTGAAACCATGAGTCACAATATACTTTTCCTACTCAAAGGTGCAGGTGTTGGGCATTGTGTCTCACCAATGGAAAAGTGACCAATACATTTATCTTGCTGCCCAGTGGACAAATGAGGAAACCATTTCTGGCCCTCATCTTGGTCCAGGAAGTTCATATTTCTAATCCCAAGGATAAGTTATTAGAATCCCATCAAGCTAATTCCATTCTATCACTTCCATGCAACCCATGATGAGAATAAAGACACTACGGCATATTTATAGTTATAGGGAGCCAAGGGGGTCCTAAGTCCAGCCATGGTGATGGCTATCCAGGACAAAGGCCTCAACCCAGGGCTGAACCTGGGTTTTGCTCAGTCATGAAGGAGGAGTGGCTTAAGGATGAATGACAGAATTGCAGGAAGTAAGTGAGTGCTGTGAGCTGGTCTAGGTAGGAGGCCTGCATTTACCTCTGTGATATGCAGAGAGAAGTGTAAGCAGAAAAAGAAATTTGCATTATACTATTGAGATAGTACCTAATGTTTTGGCGCTTCATCTCTGATGGGTAATCTTTCAAGCCCCAGGAAGTCACAGCCTCTATCTCAAGGCTTGATCCCAGCCAACACCCGGAACATTGGCTCTTTGTCCTGTCTCAACCTAGCTCATGTTAAAGAGCAGCAGGTGTGGGTTATCAGGGAAATACATGTGCCGTCTTCACAGCCTACCACCAGCACCTCGGCTAGCACAAAATGCACTGCTTAAAGCCAATTGAAAAGATAACAAAAAGTCCTCGCCAGCTCTGTAACTATTAATACATTGATAGAGTCAGGTCCAGCCAAAATGGAGACAACTGTTCTTCTTTCAAGGAGAGTTGCCCAGGTGGTCCTCCACAGACAAGTGGCATGGCAAGAGAGCTTGAGGCTAGGGACTGGGACCTGTTTGTGGAAGATAGGAATATAGGAGGTGGGCAAAATTGGTAAGGAGCCACACCAAGAGCACAAAGTCCTAAAGGCCAGCCCCCTTCCCCACAGGCTTCTTGGGGCAGGCCCTGAAGGCTGCAGGCATACACAGGCCCAGGAAACATGGGCAACACATATACTCCTCCTTGGTCCTTCATCTCTTCCTGGTCTACATCAGACATTCTGAGACTCAAAATCTTTAGATCACCTCCAGCAACCTTTATCCTGAGATTAGATTTTGCACAAGAGAAAGTGGATTTCCTGCTGGGCCCAGCCAAACAGCCAAGGTGCTTGGTACCCTAAAGTGAGATGATATGTCAAAAGGAAACTATCACTGACGATCCTCAGCAGTCTTCTACTTTAAATCAGTTGTTCCTTCTTCAGTATTCATCTCAAGTTACCTAAGCCACTCCACAGTACAGGAGGTTGAGGGGATCAGACTGCAAGTGAATGCAGGGCAGATGAGGGTAGGGAAGGGATGGGAGAGGATTTTCAGGACAAATTGTTGTATGTGAAAAATGAGCTGGCTCCCTTGTTTTTCTTTTGCTGGAAATATTGAAGCAGGAGAGGAAAATGGTAACATTCCAACCTCCTCGGGAGAATATAAACCAAATGAGGTTCCTTGTGGCTGGCTTTCACCACAGTTCTGCCTGTATAGAGCAGCCTTATGGACACAGTAGCACTTTCTGTGTCTGTTACAGGAAAGGAGGAAAGGATGCCATTCCTGCAAGCTATGCTATGGATTTAAATCTGCCACAGCAGTTTCAGCAATGCATTAGCAGTCCTGGTACAGATGAGTACGGTAGAGGAGAAGAGACAGCCACAAAAAATAGTTTCAGAATTAGCAATCTGTTTATAACAAATAACTCCCCAATCTTGGGGAAGTAGGAAAATAGACTGATCATTTCCTAGATCATTCAATTTTGGACAGATACTGGCTATAAGGTGATAAAAGGCAAATAACATAAAATCTTGGTAATAGCCTAAGTAAATGTTGTTTGGCAGATTAGGATTTCGCCTATATGGACAGAAGGCTGGAAACCGAGGAGGAGAGTGGCAGGATGATGGCAAGTCCTGATGTCTGGAGTGTGTGTGTACACGTGCTAGACATTAAGTGACCTTCTCAGGGGTGCCCCTGAAGCCACAGGGAGAATGAAAAGAGTAAGTCCTGGGTGCAGAGGAACTAAACAATGCACCACAGAACAGCAGTGAAGCAAAGACTTCATAAGTCAGAGGTCAATAGGGTCATGCTCTCCTGAGCAGTCCTAGCAAAGAGCTGGAGTGTGGCCCTGGAGCAGGGCTGTGGTGCACCATCCTCGTGAGCTGCTGAGTGGGAGGACTTGGCGGACTGGCTGTACCTGCAGAGACCTTCTAGGGGAGCGGGGCCTGTAGATGAGAGAGTGCCCCATGGAGCAGTGGGCACGAGAGACACGCTTGGCTGGATGTTACACCAACAACTGCATTAGCAGCTGAGTATACAAGAGCAACACCTCCAGAGGCAAACAGGATGTGGAGCAGCAGTGCTCTCACCACCCGTAATGGAGTGAAAACATCCCTGGAGAACTATTTGGTGATTTCTTAAAATATCAAAGAAATTATTAAATCCTAATTCTGCTTCCGTGTTATGCACCCAAGAAAAATGAGTAAGAGAATGAACAGTCACAACAGCCACAACCTATTAACAAATCAAGTATCCACCCATGGAATAGAGATAAACATGATGCAGCACATTACGATGAACTCAACTCAGCAATGAAAATCTGTAACAGAATGGATAACGCAGTTAACTGAGTGAGAACATCCAGCTGTGGTGACAAAAAATGCAGGGCAGGGACACAGGTGACATCAAGCCTGGCCACGAGTGATGAATGTCCTAAGTAGCTTACCCCTCATTTAGGTTTTGTTCACAGGGTTCTCTATAGGGTTCTGTGATCCCATTCAACTGTGCGCTTTCTTCTTCATCACCTGACAGACTGGATGATGGTCCAGGGAGGATTTTCCCACAGGAGCGAATGCTGACTTTTGGATGGAGTGGTAATGCTGAGGAACAATCTTAGGCATCATGGTGACTTCAAGCTCAACCTTATCTAACAAATATTATTCTGTAGCACTTCAGTGGGGAGCGAGAATGATTAGGAAAAAAGATTCCTTTTCAAGGGAGATGGTTCTAAAGAAGTTGAGATAGTCTGACAAGTAAAGCAAAATGCAGACAAGGAGGTATCTTAGGTTGGCCTCATCAGGGAATGAAATGACCCTCAAGGCAGTCAAAGAGTTGAAGCTTGTGTCATGTGCACTGCTGAAGCACATCAGATGCAACCAAGATGAAATCACTTATTAGGAACCCAGGGTCAGAGAACAGAGATTCTAACAGCCAGGAGCAGGCCAGCACATCTGAGGAGTAAGACAACTGCGTCATCATAGAAGACTACCCACGCTATGTCCTTGAGAAAGACAACTGAGCACAGAGAAAAGCTAAGAACAGCAGGTCATTATCACTTCCCCCAAGGCCCAGCAGCAACGACAGTGAAGGACAGGCAGAAGACTGGTTGGGTCTTGGGTCCCAGAAAATGAGGTCAGTGGTAGGCACACTGGGGATGCTTAGCACAGCCTGGGAGAGGGGCAGGTTGAAGCTGTGGGTGACAGGTACAATCACTACCGTCCCTAAGGATGGTACACAGGGTGGAAAGCAGGAAAGCCACTGCACTGTGTCCACTGTTCTGATGCTGACAGAGGGCGGGTGGGCAGCAGCTGTGAGATGGCAGGAGAGGACAGAGAGGCAGTGTGGTGAGACACTGAGCTGGGTGTGAAAGGAGCTGGGAGGAGGAGACCTGGAGAGACGAGCGTGAGTGGGACAAAGGTGCAGGGAGAAGGTGTAACAGGGCTGGGACCAGAGATGAGTGCAGTTGGCAGCAACCCAACTACGAGCAGGGCCCCACGGGGTGGGAGTGGGCATGCACCCACACTGAGGTGGGGCTGCTCTGTCTCATCTGCGGAGTAATGTGAAAGACAGAATAAACAGTGGCTGTCTGTGTGGCCCTGCACTTCTCAGGACCTCAGTTTCCACCTTCTCCCCAGTTCACTAGGACTCACAGGAGGGTCACCCTTTGGGGAAAGGCTCCCCTGCAGCGACGCAGTCCTACAAATGGACTCACATCAGGAGCGGGGCATTGCATTTCTTTGCCACAGGACTGGTGTTCAGTGCTCTCCAGGAAACACTCCGAAGGCAGAAAAGGAGAGAACTCCTACCTGATTGTCTAAAGCTCCTGTTCACGACATCAAAGCTCAGGTGTCTAACGTGAGTGCTACAAGGCAATGCATCCCCAACACTTAAATCTGCCATACAGGCTGGGGAGATGGCTCAGTGGAATAAGCGCTTCCCTGGCAAGCGCAAGGGCCTGAGATCGATCCCCAGTTCCACCCAAAAAAACAAAAAAAATCTGTCATACAGATAATGATTGCTCTTTTGTGCTCTAATATTTTTTTTTGAAATTAAACTTTTTTTGTGCTCTAATATTTTTTTTTGAAATTAAACTTTTCTAAGGAATCTGACAAAAGAAAACATTTGCTGTTACCCAGTTCATCCATACAGTTCAATTACTGGGCATTCCACTCCACTTGAGGCTTGATCTGTGGCTTTCTGTGACACTCTTCTGTCCGTGATGTGAGAGGGAGGGCCCTGTGGTGGTGAGGCAGCAGGACTCACTGCTGTAGGCAGCTCTAACTCTAGCAGCTGTTGAAGTAACCACAGAAATGTCCCCGTACCCTGAGCTGTAAAATTCCGTGTTCTCTTGAGCCCCAAGGACTTCCTCTGTTTAGCCATACAGTTTATGCTAATCATACTTATTTTCTTTCTTTTTCTCCCTTGTTTCTTCTTTACATTTTAGTTTCTATGCGAAGGCCATGAAAATTAATTGAAATTAAAAAATGCTGGTGGGGAAAGCTATTCCTGTCCACCTCTCTCAGGCAATTGTGCTGCACACGAGGACAGACAGACTGCACAGGCCCACGTGATGCACAAACAGGGACAGGGCCACCCAGAGAGCACCAGGTGAATGGGTCAAAGCTCTCTGTCCTATAATTCCAGGAATCCAAGTGAGCTGCTGTCACACTGCTGGACGCACTGACAGTATTGTCACCTTGGAGTTCCTGGCCTAGACAGAGGCTTACATTTCTGTTCAAGTCAAGGCTATTCACAAATATCTGTGCTACCAAAGCAGCAACAGTGAGCCAGACCAGGCTAATGGTCATTAGAAATGTGGCCAGTCTGAGTGAGGCTGAGAGAGGGAAACACACTCTAGATTTCAAAGCTCTGGTATAAAAAGAATATATACCATCTCATCAATATTTTTAACTTTGTTAATTTTAAAGATTATTTAAAACTAGTATTACATATTAAAGTAATCATTTTTAAAGTAATAATTTCTAATACTGGGTTAAATAAAATGTTATTTCAATTTACACCACACCTTCATGTTTCCAATTCCATGCCCCGTGCTCACTGCGCCTCTAAAGGACAGTGCTGCTTCAGCTGTCGCTCAGCTCTGAGGGCGGCAGAGTCCGGGGCTCGGGCCGGAACGCTCAGCCCAGCCGGCTCTGGCTGCCTGTCCCATCTCCTCCTCACTCCCCAAGGCACCGCCACACTGCTCATCTTCTGTCAATCTGCATGTCATCATTTATAAACTGGGACAATGACAGTTCTCCCCTCTCAGAGGTGACCAAACTGAAACTGCTCAAATCTAGAGCTGACGTGAGTTCTCAGAACGAAGACTCAGTTGTACATCACATACAAGAGCACATCTTTAAAAAGTATAAAATTTTAATAACTAATAAAGTTAACTTGAAAGAGAAACAGGGTATAAATCGTAACAGGCAGGTGGTTACACTGCTGATCTATCTCCCCAGCTCCAGGGTACATATCATAAAATACCAAAACATTAACTCAACCACATTTAAAAATATTCTTTATTTTTCTAATTTTTGTCAGCACCGGGAATTAAACTCAGGCCCTTGTGCTTGCCAGGGAAGCACTTATTCTACTGAGCCATCTCCCCGGCCCTTATTTTTCTTGCTTTTGATCATGGCTACTGGCTCAGAAACTTAGTAAGTAGAAGCAAAACTCAGAGTTATCTAAATGTAGAGTGGCTCTTCTGTCTCCTGGGTCACTCTCTCTTTCACTTTGCAGTACAACCTCAGCATACTGTAAACCACCTTTATTGTTCCTGCAGAGAAAGCTATGCTGGTTTTCTCCCAAAAAACAATCATACAGCTGCTTGGCATGGAGATGCTTGCCTACAATCCCAGCACATAGAGAGACTAAACCAACATGTTTGCAAATTCCAGCCCAGACCACTTAACAATGTAGTCAGTGAAATAGTGTCACAGAGTTAAAAAAAAAAAAAAAGAAAAGAAAAGGGCTGGGGATGTTGTTCGGGGTAAAAGCCCTGGGCTCAGTCCCCAGAACCCCCTCCAACCAAATCACATGCAACCAGATAGTCAAAATGAAGTGACTCCTGGATCGGGCAGCATGGTAGCGGAAAGTGAACAGGACGAGGTGTGCAAGGTCAGGAGCTCAGCGCAGGTCAGCCCCAGCCTGAGCCAAGGTCACAGGAGCTCCCTGAAGGAGCCCTGGAGATGAGTTTTACACCTTATACACATGCCACTTCTGTGCAGACTGGAAGGTCACACAAATACTAATGATTCCTGTCACTTGCATCTCGGGTTCTCTGATTGACCCGCACTAGGATACTGTGTTCTGTAGTATGATGTGAATGAGCAGAGGGTATAAAGGGTGACTTTTACATGGCAGTTATTAGGACTGCTGTTTCCTCTCTTTCCCTATGCAGTGTGGAGAGTATCATCCAAACAAAGGTATTTGTGAAACTTGCGCAGATCGTGCAAGGTGACACTGGAGAGAATCTCAGCCAGGACGCCCAAGCAGAGCTGCTTTCTGCACAGCACTGGGGCTGTAACTATGGAACTGCATTCCTAATGAGAAATGTACTCTTGCAGTGAAGTCCTCCTTCCATATTCTTGGTGGGGGGTGGTACTCATCAGTATGATGTTTAAAGCCAGTGGTATGGAATCTGGGTACCCAAAAAGACATTGAAAAGGTTTTATCCAGCCTTTCCATTATTTTGCCACTAGTAGAACATCCAGATACAATGGTGACTTTAAAATATGAGTCCTTTGGCTTACACATAAAGCAGCACTCAGGGAAAGCATCAGAGCAGAACAAAGTGTCGCATCCACCGGATCCAGCCTTCCTTGGTAATGGAACTCGCTTCCTCTCATCTTTGACTTGTTACTGTTTCTAAGGGAGCATGCGAACAGCACTAAGCTGACTTTTTCTGACCCCGCTGAGTATTCTTTATCCCCTGTTGGTTTTCACCATTATCAAGTTTCTATCACTCTTGCCAATGTCAACTAACTTGAAAAAAGAAGCCTGTTTAGCTGTTTATACTTTATTTATTTACTGTACTGAGTAGTGTTTCTTCAGCTATATTTGAGCATATGGACAAAGCCAGTCTTAAACATAAAGCTCCAGACCTAAGATGGTACCTGTCAGCTCATAGGACATAAGATTATTCTGTGACTAACTTGCCTAAATGCTTCTGTTGAAATGAGGTTAAATAAAATGCGCACTACCATTCAAATTAGTAAGAAGGATCAATGCTCATGTGAGTATGTGCAAGAGCAGACAACAAGGAAAAGAAGAGGCAGCTTACTGAGCTATAGCCACAGTGAGGACACCCTGTGAAGTAGGAGATTAAAGACACAGGAAACTATCAAGGGAGGTGGCCACACGTGCCCTCCAAGTTTAGAAATGGAGAACAACAGTGAGTGTGTGGACTGTCAGCATTCTGACAAGACAGACAAATACATCATTACTGTCTGTTCCAAGTCATTTTCATCTTTTAAATGTCCATTTTCAATGTTTTAAATTGTTTGGTAAGTTTTGACCTTAAGTTCTATAGCCACCACCACTGTTCTGCCATTACCATGACAACCAGCAAGGAGCCTACAGGTCAGATTCATCAAAAGGCAGTAAACCTTTCCTTTAGTCTTGGTGGCAACACCAAGCACTGTCCACCTTCATCAGTGCAGTGAATGAAATGTGAGCCCGGGTTATACTCAAGAGCTCAGTCCAGGACTAGAGGCCAGAGTCACCACTACTCATCCCAGGGCTCATCCCCGCAGCTTCCCTTTGCTTCTTATCTGCACTACAAACCAGGGATGAGTGTGCTTATGCATCTGCTTACATCTTTAGGGAACACTGCTTTTCCCAAAGTATATTATGAAACATTTGTAATGAAAAATGCCAGATAGTAGGTAGGGGGAGAGAGACAGAGAGATAGGGACAGAGAAATAAAAGAATGAAGGAGAGAGGGAGGAAGGGGAAGGGAGGGCAGGGAAGGAGACAGACTGGGAGATGCTGAGTCTCATGGTTTCCTTCTTGAAATTTCACAAGGTCCATTCGCTTCTTGCAATAAAGGAACCATGCCTGCTCAACCCAGCACATCACATCTAAGTTGACCTGATCCTATAAGCCTTTCCCATTCCTACCCCTTACAATCTGTGAACACCTCCCAGAACTAGTATTTCCGAAAAGACTCTGGGAAACACTGTCTAATAGGGAAAAGGATGAGTTTAGATGAGTAATTCATTCTCCCAAAGTTTGGAAATCCTTCGGCTCCAGGAAGAGGTCACACCGGACACTGAAAAGAGTGAGGAGAAGGGAAGGGTTTGTTGGACTGGTGGCCACCTGCTCAGGGTGATGGCCCACTTACTTCAGGAGGTTCCCGAGGTTGAAGAGTGCGCGGCTGTGCTGCGGATGGAGCTGCAGGGCCCTCTGGTAGTAGCGCTTCGCCTCCGCCGCATCTTTCGTCAGTGTTCCCAGGTTGTTCAGGGCACTGGCATGGCGCGGGTACAACCTGAGAGATGGGGAGTGGTGAGCCACAGAACAGTGCATTCTTCCCTCCCTGGAATGGCTTGTGTCACATCTTAATGGTCAGCTGTTTCTACAGCACAAAGCAAAAGGCACATACTTGAGATGCAGAGGTACAAATAAGTAACTCCTAAATACAGCAAAAATAAGTAATAGTAAATCTGCCAGGATTAAGTAAATTTTGTCCTTCAGGGTCTCCAATTACTTTTTAACTTCTGTGATAAATTCTTCTTGGCCTCCGTGGTGGTGGGTTTCTAAGTGGAGGGCTCACAAAGGCAGCCTGCCATGGCTGAGACAGGATCTGAGACAAGATGTATAACACGTCCCCATCAAAATAAAGCACCCCAAAGTGGCTCTCCACCTTGGCTGGCTGGGCTGGCTGGCTGGCTGGCTTTCTTTCTTTCTTTCTTTCTTTCTTCCTTCCTCCCTCCCTCCTTCTCTCCCTTCCTCCCTTCTTTCCTTTTTTCTTTTTCTCCTTGATTTCTTTTTCACTTCCCTTCAATCTGTTAACACCTCCCAGAACTAGTATTTCCGAAAAGACTCTGGGAAACACTGTCTAATAGGGAAGAGGATGAGTTTAAATGAATAATTCATTCTCCCAAAGTTTGGAAATCCTTCGGTTCCAAGAAGAGGTCACACTGGACACTGAACCTAATTTGGTTCCACCTGGCTTAGTACAGTTTTTGGAATAAAAACCTTGAAAACTTAAGACACTCAAAAATAAAAAAATGAGTTGGGGAGATAGCTCAGTAGAATAAGTGCTTGCCTGGCAAGCACAAGATCCTGAGTTCAATCCCTGGTACCAGAAAAAAACAAAACAAAAAAAAAACCTAATGCATAATGAAATTCAAAGCAGTTCCTAATATTCTAAAGACAAGCATAAAGGAGCATGGGGGACAGTAAGTAACCAAATTTATGCTGATTAAGAGGGAAAGGAATCCATTTACTTCTTTACTTCAAAACTGAACAGAACCTAAACCAGCACAGCTACATAACTCATTGTTCCTGACACATTTGGGAGGACAAATTTAGCAGTCTAGCGGGTGGCTCCATCTCTGTCAACAGCAGACTGTCCCTGAGCAAGCCCGTGGAGTGAGCTGGCTCTGAACGCGGGCGAGCCAAGATAATACCCATGTAATAAAAATAGAAGCTGGACCTGTCACGCTTCTTGACAATCAAATGCCACGCTGGCCTCCCTGTTCTGACCTTGAAAGAAGGTCATTTTAATTTGGGGACAGACTGGTTCTTAAATTGAAAGGCCAAGGAAGACAGACTATGCTGCTTTTATATTTTTGCTTACCCCAGAGTTTCCTGTTTTGTGACCTCCGCCCCCTGCTCCTGCATGGAACAGAACCAAGGTCTCTGACAGGATCCTAGGAGACATTTTGGAAGGCTTCTCTGAGATGACCAGGGACAGAATCATTTCAGATTCATCCTCTCAAAGCTAGAAAGTCTTTTCTAGCCATGGTGGCTTTGGGGACTGTTAGGAGAAAGATATTTACAGGTTTTCAGGCAAAACCAAGCAGGTAGGGCTAGCCCATATGCTGTCTGTCCATTTGTGGGCAATTTCAGCATCGTCAAAGCAGCCCCTAGACACCTAGCACTGCAGTTGCTGGGACTGGTGCTCGGTGTCAACTATCAGAGACTAAATCAGAGAAGATGACAGCCATAGGAAAGGTGAGGGGGGCCAGTGTGCCGTCCATCACACCATGCTCACAGGAAGGTCCTGGGGGGCTCAGGATGATGCTTGCAGCCAGAGCAGAGAGGAGGTGTCTGCCGGAAATGCAATCCCTGCAAGTCTCAAGAGGCTCCAGCGCCAGCACCGATAGGAAGCGTGTCTGGGAGCCGTGCTCTCCTTGGTCTCAGAAGAGGTAGCTGCTTAAGATTTCTTCTTCCCCACAGTACTTAGGCTCTAGAGTCTACAAGGCCAAGCATGGGAGGACAGGCAGACCTGCACAGGAGGCCCCCAAGGTGGGAAACCACACGCTGAGGGAAGGTGCTGCCTTCTCTGCCAAGCAGCTGGGCAGGTCCTTGCCAGCTGCTGCTCAGCCCAGCTCCCCAGTCTCTGTGCTCACCCAGGACCCTTCATCTGAAGGAGCACTGCGGACATCAGGGCTCACTGCAGAAAGGACACCTTCCAGTCAGAAACAACCTGAGCCTGCACTGAACTCTCCATGCCTAGAGCAAGGTGGGAGAGGGGGCAGCGGACATAGGCAAAAAGCACTGAGAGAGAAGAGGCCTGAGTGTGCCTTGCACCCAGGGGGGCAGTCTGCAGCTGCAAAAGGCTCTGCAGGAGAGGGCTGCACATCTGAGAGGGGCACAGAGACCTGCTGACTCCTCTGTCAACCACAGCCTCTGCTCAGGAAGCTGTAGGTGTTGTTCGCTGGTAGGAAGTCTTGCTGGCGTGCTCTAATTAGTTTATCTCATCACAGACAACTGTTGCGTTATTTATGAAATCATGCTGAATTTCATTAAAAGGACTCTTAGCAACCAGGTCAGGAACAGTGTGTGCAAATTTTATGTAGATGTAAACATTTTCTGAAAGCCAGCTTTTCAACTATTCACTGCAGAACTGTGCAAGGACAAAATTTATTCTGAGATTTACTTTTTAAATAAACCCAGGTTTGGATTAGGTTGGGTTTAACACAGCTCCACAATGCCCAGGAGGGGAATTTTCTGTTGGAAAGATGAATATTTAACCATGTCGTGGTGCCACGCTGCTCCTGTCAGACTGAGCAAAGTTCCTCTTGCCCTCCTTCTGCAGATACAAGTTACAAAAGTTCTGCTGGGGATTCTGTCACTCCCCAAAACCTCAGGAGGACTCACTGAGCAGGACCAGAGTGGTTATATTTCAGGCCTGTTTTTTAAAAGACCACTGTGAATCATCTCTAGATTTTCCCTCTCAAAGTCTTACTCTTCATTTATATGAAAATTAAATTTATGGAATTATTTCACAGAAATTTATTTTATTTCAATGAGTTGAATTTTCAAAATTTATTTTGGAGAAACTGTGTACTGCTGTCAAATTAGTTCTAGGGATTGAGGAAGCTTATTTTTTCCATCTGGAGAAGATTTATACAGACCAGGTTCTGATGTCTACATTAGCTGTTATGAACTGAAGAGAATTTTTTTTTTCAAGTACAGGGTAATTTATACTTTTGTCTATTATGACATCTGTTTGAGTATTTCAGGGTTTGTAGGGTTTTTTTCTTCTTTTCCCCTTCCCTTCCCTT
>NW_004524580.1:1400810-1414639 GCF_000260255.1 Octodon degus
CTTTCCTTTCCTTTCCTTTCCTTTCCTTTCCTTTCCTTTCCTTTCCTTTCCTTTCCTTTCCTTTCCTTTCCTTTTCCAGAGATTGAACTCGAGACCTTGGGCTTGCCAGCCAGGGGCTTACGCCCCTGGGCTCCATCCAGGGCCCAAGGGTTTGTTTCTTATCCAGGGGCACTTTCTTAAGCAACATTAAAAAAGTAAGGAGTTGGGACATTATTCCCCTCCTCTCCTCACCGCTGGACCACTAAAGAACAAGCATCAATAACCTGAAAGGAACAGAGAGGGAGGCTAACAGAAGGCAGAATGAAAAGTAACCAGGGCCCGAAGCACCCACGACGTGCTCGGGGCACCTTGCACGCACACGCACGTTCTTATGCACTGTCACATGTAGCCCTCAGAATTAATTCCATAAGTACAACACTGCAGAATTTTACAGTCGAGGACAGGGAGGCTCAAGAAGCCAATACCAGATTATTTTTAAAAGACATGTCAGAAACACATGTTCTGAAGTATCAAGAAAGCAAATGGATCCTCTAAATCTATTCATTTCCCAAATAATTCTGGAGTCCTTAAAACTTCAGTAAGTAAATACACCGCCACGAATTAGCATTTCCACTTTGTAATAATTTCTTCCTTTCATTCTTCTAAGCAAAACACCCAAACTATGATCATATAAGCAAGAATCAGTTTTCAGTGATAAAAGTGACAGACAGTGCTCAGGAAGTTTGGCTACTGAGATTCTCATTCAGTGGACAAACACATCTCCTGGCATCAAAATCATTATGGCTCATTATGAAACGCACAGACCATGGAAATCACTGGGATTTCTAGCACTGCATAAGACGCAGGTGTGTGCTCTGATCTGTTTCGAAGCTTCAAGGATCAACAGACGTAAGCACTGTACAACTAAAGCTTGCTTTCCTATTTTACTTACGTCATCTGATTGAAACTCTGTACAATCTGTTAACAGCTAAGGGTGCTATTCATCTTTCAACATCTGGGCACTTATAAGGCTTTTCATTATAAGGCTTATTATTGTCCAATGAGCTGCAGTTTGGCATTTCCTTTCAGAGCACACCCACCCTGATTTAGTTGTCTGATTTCCATCCCACATATGAATTTATTTGAGGTTAACTACACAAGTTCAGGTGTTTACTTTCTGTTTCCTATTGAGAAAAAAAATCTAGAAGAAAAACATGAATAGGAAAACAGATTCAACTATAAAAGCTAAATTTCACTAGACTACAGCATACACAAAGTAAAACTTCATTTCAGTAGTTGACTGCGTATTGTCAAGGCTGACGGTGTGGTTCAAAGCGCTGGTTCCTTCATGTGATAAAATCCTGTACTAAAGTGCTGATAATTTTATTAGTTTCTTCTTTAATTGTTTGCAATTCTTTTAACATCTAGCAAGTTAAGTCTTTGTTTTTATTTTTATTTATTTTTAAGTTAAGCATTGCTATGTTTTGTGTTCTTTCTCACTGTGCTTCCAATCCGTTAAAGACAGACTTGGGAATGAAACTTCAAATGCAATTCAGGGAGATGTGACATGTTATCCAATGAGGGGCCACCAAAACTATATGGCTTTCAGCAAGTGAAGACCAAAAGCAGTGACGCAGAATGCCACCCAGTCCATTTTCTGACAATGGCATCGAGCTGTGGCTTTTGGATATCCTCAGGAATTGAGTCATTTCAATAGCTGAATTTTCCTGATTCCTGACAGTGCAACTCTCATGCTGGGAAATTTACTGGAAACACTTGTCTGCTTTTTATGCAGAGATGACGAATACAATCACCCTTCCTTAAGGCCTGGTGGGACCGGGGTGAACTACTTTGGTGGCAAGCTGTAAGCAAACTACCTTGGTGGAGGGGAGAAATAACTGGGTGTGGAATTAGAAGCCATGGTAACTGCCTAGTTGTGTGTATGCTTCAGATACTTTGTCTGTGTAAATAAGGTTAATAGCTGACTGTCTTCTATGAGCAAAGACCTCCTGTGTGAACAATGAGAAGTGGGGTGGGAATGTCCATCCTTACGTCCTGGTGCTACACACAAGTACTTCAGCGTCCCTCTGGGTGGCTTGACCTGGGTCCCTCCAAGGCTGCAATGAGCTCTCACCAGGCTGGAGTAGCTAGCTCTCTCCTCCCTTCATGGAGGGTTTTCACTGTCCATAACACTCTCCTCTGCTGCTCCCATTGTCAGGATAACATCCGCTGTTTCTTCATCGATAACCCAGCGAACACGTGGGCCATCTTGCATCCATCTGCTTCTCTTCTATGGAGCTCGCGTTCTCAGATGGGAAGGTCAAGTGCCTCTTGCTTTGGGAACACAGAACGCTCTGTACCAGCACTCACCCCAAGCCTGTCTTGCGTCATCTGAAGCAAATCATCGCCAAAGGGACCACAGGAATTTTTCCAATATGCTCAAGACCAAATGTAATTCCAGACATGTGCAGTTTGAAAGCTATCTCCAAGGGCACAAGGAGGCTCAGCGTCCTGTGTGGTTCTGGAGTGAACCTGTGCTGTGGGGTCCTCGTACCAACTCTGCCTAGTTGAAAGCACACTGCCTGAAGGGTTAATTTTGAAAAGGTACACACCATTGGGCAGGAATAGCACACCTGTGTTCCTAATCAATAGACAAAGCCAGTGAACACCCCCCCCCAGGGGGGGGCATGGGGGGAAGGAGCCTGGACTCAGATTCTGAACATCCACCTCTAAATTCAACTACTAAAAAGCTAAATTTCTCTAGACCAAAATAGGATTCTCAACTGGCACACAGTGGGGGCTGGGGGTGGGAATGCAGGGCACTGAAGACCTGTGTTCCCCTAAACGCCAGTGTCACTGTAGAGCTGTCTCTTGACTCCACGCCTCTTGCAATTGCAACCTTAGGTACTACATTTACTCAGTCATTAACTGAGCACCTACAGTGTGTCCAGAACAGGAAGGAGAGATGTCTTGGCTTTCAGGAAGGCTTTGAGGTAAAAAGGAAACAAGAAAACTAACATGCTCTAGTGCACAGTAACAAGAGCAAAAGGAGCCCTGGGGACACAAATGGGCAGACGCCCAGCAACAACATGGGGCTTCCAGGGATGAGGAGGCATCCCAGGGATAGGCAGGGGTGGATGGAAGCAGGATGTGCACCAAGGAGTGAATGAAGACAACGGAGAGGTGCAGCCTTGGACAGCAGGTAGCCAGCAGGTCACCTGCAGGCAGACAGTGGTGACAGCCAGGGGATGGGGCAAGGGAGCAATGGGAGAGCTGAGAGCTAATCAGGGTCCAGCCCCAGAAGCTCTGGGAGGGGACAGAACCCTTCAGAAACACATGAAAATGATGGAGAAGAGACGCAGACCTAGCAGACAAGGAGCAGGGAAGAGAGCTGCTCTAATAAGGGTTTCTTGGATAAAACCAATTCAGTACTACCTGGTTGAAAACAAGGCACTAAAACAGAACTTTCCAAAGCAGGAGTAGGCTGTGGGATCACAGGAGCTGAGGAGCAGTGAACAATGCCTGGTCAGAGCCCCTGGGCTGGCAGGGGAGGGGAAGCTGACTTTCTAAGACACCCTGCTGCTTAGAATAGGGCGAGGGGAGGAAGGGCTCATTAGACAGGAGGAGGGGCACAGAAACAGAGTCTCCCTCCAATGGCTGCCCAAAGGTGACAGTAACTATGGAACAGTCAAACAGGAAAGTACCATTTCAGGGGGGCTGCAAAGGACTTTAAAGAAATATGCAAATTTGGAAACACTAGTACCCCAAGAACAAAGAAAACAACATTGGTAGAGCAGACAAAAGAAGAAGTGGCCAGGGTGGGTGCTTGTTGGGATCCACAGGAAACTAGGAAATTGATCAAATGTGTTTACGTGGGACTCAGCCTCAGTGCCTAAAGCAAACAAGCTACCTCAGTCCTGAGAAAAACATCCTGTCCGGTTCAGGTCAGCTATGAGTCGCTAGGCAACCTTGTATCATGTGCTACAAACTTTGCAAAAGTATAAATAAAGGATCACTTTGTTGTCTGTTGAGTTAGTCTTGCCCATCAGGCAGACTAGCCACCACTAGCCCAGCTTGTGTCTTCTCCTCTATCTTTCTCATTGCTGCCGTCATGTCTCTCCGGGTAGAACCATTCGCAGTAAGACCAATGGATCCCTATAGCTGCTGGAGGAATTTACTGGCAGAAAGTGGTTAGGGACTTCTGATGGGGTGCAGGCAGTGTGTGGCAGGAGGAGGTGTGCCCTCTCCTTCCAGGCATCTTTTTCTCTCAGTCTGAAGGACTCAGTGGGGCATTTCTGTATAATCTGTTTCAGAATTATCTATATCTCTTTCTTTTCTTCATGGCACTGGGGGGACTGAATCCAAAGTCTTCATGCTGAGCTAGTTCCCCAGCCCCCAGCCCTTTTATGAGTAGGTTTTTGCTAAATTGCCCAGGCTGGGCTGGATGTATAATCCTTCTACTTCAGCCTCCTGTGCTGTTGAGATTACAGGCATTACCACCATCTCTGGCCAAAGTCTACTCACTTAAATGAAATTTCATCTGAAAAACACTGGCCCAGAAAGAGCTAGAATCATCTGGATATCTAGGCCCAAGACAAAATTAATCACCACAAGTTCATGCCTCATTCACAGGGTGCCTAGGAAGAGGAAGAGAAGTCTGGAGGTGGATGCATACTTGGTAGGAATAATTTATGATTTGTATACTTGATAGCTTGTAGTATTTACACTATTCCTCAGCTACCATTTAAAGACTTCTTCAGATACTTTAAGCCACGGATGTTTATGTGTACTACTGTCTCACTCACACACATGTGCAAGGTGCTGCGAGCTTGGCACTATCTTCCGTGCTGCAGCTAGGGACCAAGGGCACCAAGGCTCCTGCTATGAGAAGTTACTTTCTAGTGGAGGGCCTCAGAAGATGTACACATCAGTGGTAGTATTCACTACAATCACATAGCATAATGAAATATTCTGGAAACTCATAAAAGATGTGGGGGGAACAATTGTGGTTTCTACGAAAAATACTAAAATACAGGAAGTTGTAAAAAATTGTTGAATTAGATGCAAATGATAAAACTGTAAAAAACTAGAGAGAAATCAGAAAAATCTCAGTCCAATAAAATTACTTTGGAAATACACTTAAATTTTATTCCACTTTAAACTGTCAAAACCATCAATCATAGCACTGGATTATGGATGTCGATTTTGCAGATTCTAATCAGGAGATTCTTACTCAGAGAAGTGGACTTGGTTTAACAGCGGAAGATTTTCTAATGGAAGTACATTTGAAATTTCAGGGTAAAAGAAAGTATGCCCTTAAGAATGCATGATTCGTGATTCCCTTTTAACTGTCTTTTTAAGATAATGATACAGTACCCATGTGGCCAAGGACACACTCCCTCTCTCCCACCTCATACTCTGGCAGAACTGCCGCTCCTCCTCTGGGGTGATGGGAAGAGGAATTCTGTGCAGGAACAGAGCGAGCGCTGGGCACCCCACGGTGCGGGGTGGGCCAGGAGCTAGCCCCAGAGAAGCTGAATGACCAGAAAGCTCTGGAGATGCATGGAAGGACAGAAGGAAAAGCCCGGGTCCCACAACTTTAATGCTTTGGGTCCTAACCTGCACATGCAGCCATAGCTACAGCAGTGTCTAGGGAAGGTGTTTCCTGCCTTACAGAAACACAGGAAGTATACCCAAAGAGAGAAGTCAGTAGCATTTCCACATTACTTAAAAAAAAAATGAAAAGATTATGTTGTATATAGTTATCAACTTAACACCATGCTGCTGTTAGAATTGCAAAACAGCTAAAAAGAGGCACAAGCCTCAGGCTAACTTCAACCTGGCATCTATACATTTGAATAGAAAAATGACAACTGCTGGAACTGATTTCAGTCATGCTGCCTCTAACTTCCCATTTCCTAATCAGGCTCCTGCTGTGCGCTGACACAGCAAACACAGGACACGCTCAGGTTACACAGGGCTGGAGCCGCCCGGGGGAGCCACCCGGCTGCTGCCACAGAAAGGACCATCTCAACCGAAGGCCAGTCTTCCAGTCGCGGAGGCAGCGAGCATCAAGATGGTGAACAGTCCTGGTGTTTCCCTGCTCTCTCCATGAGAAGAGGTGACAATTTATTTAAACACGAAAACAGTCCCACATCGACTAAAAACATCACCACGGAGCATCCATACAAAACAGTATTTTACATCAGAAGCACTTGGAATCGGGTCTGAGAGCATTAATGACTGCACAGCATATTTCTCGTCTCCATCATTTTCCTCATTTCTCATGGGACTCGCTTCTTCCTGAAGCATGCTACTGAGGCAAACACTCACCTCCACAGGCAAGAAGAGGAAACAGCCAACCAGCTACTAGAATTCGGTAAAATCACCTGCCGGGGAATCGGGCTTAATTTCTACCTTTGCCCCAAGCTGTGCCTTAGGGTCTGGCTTATTTTTGTGTTTGAACTTGACAGGAAATCATTATAATGAAATAAAATTTAAAGGATACCAATACGCTTTCTTTCCACCAGTATTTTTTAAACAAACTTACTGTTCTTTTCCTACCTCCAAGAATACCATCTAAAATTGCTAAACAATGATTAATTATTAAAGCCACAATACACGTTACGTGTTCTCTGAAAGGATATGTCTTTACAAAGTGACATTTTCTTGCTGCAAAAATACCAAGTACATTGTGCAACACCTGGAACATACGAAAATTTATAAAGAAAAAAAATCAAACCATAATCTCACCAACCAGAGATAAGCATTTTAAACATTTTAGAAACTTCCTACCAGTTAAATAATATAATTCCTTATTCAATCTTTAAAATTACCTTTTCTTTCTTAACAAAAACTCAACAGAAAGCCTGAGTTACAGTCATGCCTTTGGGACTCATCTCTTCAAATACATGAAAAAGCATTTCATAGCAACTTAGTATATATGATTTAAAATTTTATACAAACATTAAACTTTTATACATTAAGTAGCAAGTCTTAAAGTCTAAAAAATTTGGATGGATAAATAATACACTTCTGTAGAACATAACAATGATGTATTTATTTTTTATGCATTTTTTTAGTACAGGCTCTACAGGGTCTCACTACACAGATTGGACTCTTAGTGATCCTCCTGTTTTCAGCCTCCCAAGTGTTGAGATTACAAGCACATGCCACCAGGCCCAGTCTCATTTGCTGTCTCAGCATGCCTGAGGAGTGGGGCTGGCATGGCAGGCTGGGGATCAAATCCCTAGTCCCCGTTGCTGCCTAAGCAGGTGCTTTAATCCACTGAGCTATCTGGCCAGCCCTAACAATGATTTACACTAAGCACTGAAACAATTCCGGGTAGCATTTTTGGGAAAAGCAGGATCTGGCAGGTGTATGTGATGCACAGGATCTGCAGTAGAACGCTGGCAGACATTAGCCACTTACGAGCCAGCTGGGGAAGGTCCAGAAGCCTCCCGGGAGTGCCACGACATTCGTTATGGTTTGTATCTCGATGTCTCACAAAGCCTCTTGTAGTCACTGGGGAGCAGGCTTTTCAGAGGTGACTAAATCTAGAGTTTGTGACTGACTCATGGTACAATGCTGGGATTAAGGGTGTGAGTGCTACATCCATCCTAAGGCAGGTAGCTGAAATACAACCTAAGTGACAGAACAGGTCTTTGCTCTCTTGTTGTGTTTGTGGTCTTTGCCGCCATGAACTGTTGCCCGTTTGTTGCTTTGCTACTGTTTGCCCAGCAAGAACTGTTCTCCTCTGCCAAGACCCCTGTCTCCACACTAGCCGATGATGGAGTGAAACTCCTACAAACTGCAAGCTACATAAACCTTTCTTCCTTTAACTTTGGGTGATATGTCCCAGCAAGAAAGGTAACTAAGACAGAATTCAATGAAGAAGTAGCTTTGTCCCACTTCTGCCCACTTTGTCCCACTCTCAGGCCATCCTGTATGCTGGTGAGCATTCTGTCACACTAAGAAGCCATGTGAGTCAGTCATGTATAAAATGAAAACTATGTCCTGGCTCATAGGATTTGGGGTGTTAGTCTAGGACTGGCCCCAGTGCTAGGGACCAAGGGGAGGCAGCACATTACAAGAGGGGCACAGGACAGGACCCAAAGCAGCAGAAGATTGGGGGCTAGGTCCTCCCCCAGCACACCCTCAATGACCTGAAGGTCCCACCCCTCCCAGCACTGCCACAGTACAAACGAAGTCCTTGATTCAGGACTTTGGGCCAGATCCACACTGCAGTCTGTCTGTGTTAAGTTAAACACTTTTATAATCTACGACCTTCAGGCTGGGGAGATGGCTCAGTGGAATAAGCGCTTCCCTGGCAAGTGCAAGGGCCTGAGTTCTATCCCCGGTTCCACCAAAAAAAGAAAAAGAAAAACAAACAAAAAAACAGTATCAATTTTATGTCAGGTTATATAATCTACGACCTTCTAGAGAAAAATCATCTGGAAAGGCAAGGTGATTCAACAGTGTACCCACTCCCCACTGCTGGGACCACAGAATTTGCACTGTACCTGTCCTTTAAGGCCTGTGTAAGGCACAGTGTGGCATCTCTCCTTCCACTGGAGGAATGCATGGTGGGGCAGATGTGTACCCAGACACACACAGAGTGAACACATGCCTAACGCGGTAATCAAGTGTGTGTCACTGTCTAATATAACCTCAGTGCATTTCATCTCTAACTTGGACATCTTGATAGAAATCCTTTAACATGTACCATTAACAATTCATTGGAGTAGGAAAAAGCTTTTGGAAGTTCTGGAGATTAAGCCCAGGACCTCTGCAGAGCCTTAGCATTTTTTTTTTTTGTTTTGTTTTATTTTCTATTTTGAGATAGTGTCTTGCTGTCACAAACTGGCTCCAAGCTAGTCTCAAACTTCACATCTTCCTGCCACTGCCACCCAGAGTTCTGGGATTACAGGCCCATATCCCTATACCCGGCCAGCAATCAAACTTTTGCAAGAAAATACCACATGAGGAGCAGGTCAGACCCTTCACTTTTATATCAGATCCAACTGCTGAGCACAAAGACTTCCAGCTCAGCGCTATCCCCACTGGAAGGATGTGTTCAGTGTCAGGAGCAACCAGGCCTCCGGCCCTGGGAAGGGAGGCACTCACTGGGCCAGGGGCCTGAGACAGCAGCCACACCCCTGTCTGACTTACTTGAGCGCGGTCCTGTAGTGGTGGATGGCCTCCCTGTTCCGGCCTTGGTCCTTCAGGAAGTTGGCATAGTTGTAGTGAACCTTGGCATTGTGGGGCAAAGTCTCGACCCCAGACCTGGAACAGAGACAAATAGAACAATGAAACACAACTGCCAGGCTTCTTCATGTTCTGCCCAGTTTCATGAAGCTGTAGGTGAAATGCCCACTGTATCCATCTAAAACAAGGTCTCCAGAATTGGTGAATCAAATGAATTATTAAACGTTATTTTTCTAGAGGTAACAATGGAGGCAGAATACAACAAATGTTCTCAGCAGATAAACCAAGGGACGTGTCCACCTGCTGGGGACACAGGACCTGGGTGAAGCGCAGGAGCACGGCAAGGCCAGGTTGCAGGCCGGAGGCTGTGCTGTACGAGAGCACCAAGCGACCCAGCTGCTGCAGGCCAGGATGGCTCCCATCCAGCTGCAGTGGGCAGAAGAGGCAACATCATGGAGCCAGCAATGACAGACACACATCCTGGGGCTAGGGTGTGTTGGCACTGGGCAGCCTTTTCCTCCTTCCATGCCTGCTTTTATTCTCAGGCTTTTATTCACAAAGACTCAATCATACAGCCTAAGTGATCTTCACATGCAAGATAAAGAACCAAAGGAAGCAGACTGTGCAGATGTCATAGCAGGAGGACAGACAGCCCACACTCACACCACCTCTTTCCCGCAGGAGGCAACCCCATCCACTGCCTCTGCCTGTGTCCTGCTCCAGTCCAGTTTCCTGGGACCCACACCACCTGCCAGAGAGACTGCCCCCAGCCCCGGCCTGCAGGGCCACTGCTCCCTCCTTGGCACTCACAATCTTCAGCAGTACCACGCTGGGAAGAAAACTCATCGAAGACCTAGCAGTGAGCCTAGGGACTCAGAAAGGTCCTTGGGCTCAACCATGGCAGGTAGGGGAGGTGGGCTCTGTGACATGATTGTCACTGACCTGGCCCCAGTAAGGATGGTCTAGAGTGAGTGAGAAGGAATGAGAATGTGAGCATTATCATAGGTCCCAACAGAATCACTTGAAAAGGACTCAGTTCTAGAAGCCAGGCATGAGTTGGACAAATTGGTTTGCCAGTGTTTCTCTGGACTGCAGGAGATGGTGTAGCTTTTCACTGCCTACACAGATCCCCTCCATTCCCCCACACAAATGCAGATGCTAGGAGAAGAGGTCAGGCAGAGGTCCTGGATGCAAGGAGCTTCCTGGGATGAGGAAATACCTGTGGATAGGAAGGTGGGTGACACCAAAATGGCAAGAGTAAGGTGGCAACCAGGCCCAGGAGCACAGAACAGATGGGAAGGCCTGCAGAATGCAGGGCCGGTGAAGTTGAGACCTTAAGGACAGTGCTCAGTGTTGGAGCAAGAGGCAGAAGAGTGTCCTCAAAAGAGAACCCAGGGAAAAGAACCCCAATTGCTGAGGGACCAGAAGCAGCTCAGGGATGCTGGATCACAGGCAGGTAGTCTGAGAGAAGTGTGAGCCTGGAGGATTTTGTGATCACAGTGGGGACTTTAGGTTTTATCTAAAGAGTGCCAGGACTCGGGGCACAGTTTTAAGCATAGGAATAAGACCACAAGGTGAGCACCCACACAGAATATAACAGGCATAGTGGAAAAGGCCAGAAGCAAGAAAGGCCAGCAGCAGGCACAGCCTGGAGAGAGGCCCAGGGCAATGCAGAGAGGGGAGCAGAAGGAAAGCACGAGGAGTGGAGGCCTGGAGGAAGCTGCTGGGGAGCTGAGCAGGGGTGCCAGGAAGGGGCAGGGGAGAGCCTGCGGGGATGGTCCCTCGTGTCTCCGTTACTTTTCTCTCATTACTGGGACAAAATACCTGACACCCAAAATAAGAAAGCAAAGGTTTATTTAGCTCTTCAGTTAGTGGAGGTTTCAGTCCTTACTCAGCTGGCTCCCAGGCAGAGTGGCTCATGGCAAAGGGCAGCGGTTCATGGCAGCAGAAAATAGCAGAGAGCAAAGGGAGGGGCAGAGGCCATGGCAGCTGGCAAGCCTCTGTCTCCTCTTACATTGTCTGTAGACTACCCAGTCCAGGGCGGGTGTAGCACTCACACCCATAACCCCTGCGGTGGATCATGAATTAATCACAAACTCTAGAAGTCGCCCCAATGACTGCACGAGGCTTTGAGAGACAACCAAACACAAATCATAACACACAGCATGTTCCCTGCTTCCATGGATTCCTTTACTTTCTTTCAAAAATAAAAATTGAAATTGTCTACAAAATTGAATCAATATGATAGCAGACCAAAGACTGGCCTCCCTAATCATGAGTTTTATTAGAAATTAACATTTCCCAGTAGTAACTCTGAGCTAATTTAAAAAGAAAATAATTGCAAGTATAATTATTCTGTAGATAAGGAAATGAGGATTTGCTCAGAAAATTGTGCTTAAGTTTATTAATGCTTCCATAACTAAACATCTTGGCTTAAACAATAAGCAACTTGTGTTTCTCACAATGCAGGATAAGTCTACAGCCTTAGTGTAGGCAGGTGGTATATGATTAATACTCTGCCCTTCTTTGGGGCAGAGCTTGTAGCAACATTCACACCTCATAGTAAGGCTTCTTGTACTGTTTCAGAAGGTGGCAAGAATGATGGGTAACTTGCTTAAAGGGAGAAGTTATTCATTCAGAAAGGGGTTGACAGCAATGTGTTTTTGCTGTAATAAAAGGTACCGTATTTTTAATTGGTCCTATTATCAAAATATCGTATTGTATTCCTTAAATCTATATAATTTTTAAAACTCAAGAAAAAAAACATACAAGAAAGAAGTTTGTTTCCTTTTCCTTTTTGGTCTACTTTACACTGAGCCTGAAAGAAGTAGAAATAAATATCATAGATGGTGTCGATGAACCTCTGGCTGCACAGAGCATACCCTGGGATAGCTGGCAACACTCACCACTGGCACTGTGAGGCTGCCGAGACGTCTTGCCTGGCTGCATGCCCACAGCACACAGGTGCAGCCTAGGAAGGGAGCAGCTCCAGGTCTGGTAATAACTAGAGCTTTACCTCCGGCTCATAAGCTACCATTTACAAAGCGCTCTCCTGTGCTCGCTGAGTTCAACCTTAGCTCCAGGTTCTGCGTCTCTGCACTGGCTTCCTAGCAGCTGAGATGAGCTGGGAGCTCTATGCGGGTCCTGTTCTCTAAACAAAAGCAGCTGCAGACAAAGGAAATACTCAGCCTCCTCATGCACTAGAAGGGAGTGCCAGTCTCTGCTTACTGATGGGTGGATGGATGAACGGATAGATGGATGGATGGATGGATGGATGGATGGATGGATGGATGGATGGATGGATTGATGGACGGATGGACAGATGGATGGAGGCATTCAGCAGCCAAGAAGAAATGCCTTCTTGAGTGAACTCCATGAAAACTTGTACTAATGGTGTGCAGATTCTGAATTTCTTGGAGAATCCAAGTGAGTGCTAGTAACCACTTCATCTCCTTCTCCTTGTCATATTAGAGAAGAGAGAGCTGAGCCAGGAACAGCAGGGGCCTGGCACAGACTAACTAGAGCACTGGCCTGGCAGCCAAACACGTCTCCTGCGCACACTGCAGACAGCTCCATTAGGAGGGAGAGGCTAAGCACCAACACCAGCTTCCGTCTGTGACATGGCTCATCAACTCTTGTTATGTGCATATTACAAACAAAATGCATAAAAATGTAACCTTTAAAATGGCTCGTTCCCAAAGTGAATTTAGGCACAATCTGGGTCAGAATAATCATAATAATTTCAGAAAATTTAATTTCTATTTGGGAAAACTTGTGGGTGTTCTTCTTAGTCCTAAACAGCAGATGGCAACAGGTAGATCTGCATGGGCAGCACTGATACGTTACTGACACAGATCTTTTCCTCTAGGCAAGGAACACTGTTATACTAATTTGCCTTTCATCCACTGAGTAACAGTTCGGACTGTGAGAACGTCCTGCCCTGTTCAACGCCATGAGGAAGGAATAATATTCCTAACAGGCCAGCAGGGTGGGTGGGGTAGCTACCACTCCAAGAACACACTGTTTTTCCTATTGCTGTTTTTGACCTTTATGTTCTCTGTGGTATTTTTCTGTTATGTTTTCCCAACGTCTCATTTTACAGTGGATAGTTAGTTCATGAAAAAAGGAAAACTAACAACTGGCCAAGGGCAACACTTTCCCTGAAACTGTAGCTGGCCAGGTCGCCTGGGCCGGGCGTCTGTCCCTGGATGCTTTGACTGGCACTCCCACCTGTTTTAATGGAAATAGCCAGCCTTGTGTATTTACTCCACCAAGAAATGTACCATGTACAGATCATATGGCTGAGTCCTAAGCTCTGTTAATAATTACAAGACATAAAAAAAAAGTGTGGCTTTCAGCTCAGAATTTAACACCTGCATTTTACACTTCTCCTTTAATTCTTTTACTTGCTAAAGATTTAAAAGGTAATGGAAATAATAAAAATAGACACTTTATCATGTATTTCCCTATGTTTTTAGTGTATCAACTTGTGTTGTTGTGATTACTGTAAAATGATCCCCAAATTTCTAGTTATAAAGTGAGCATTTAAAAAAAAATAAGGCCGAGGAGATGGCTCAGTGGAATAAGCGCTTCCCTGGCAAGCGCAAGGGCCTGAGTTTGATCCCTGGTTCTGCCCAAAAAAA
>NW_004524580.1:1414739-1452368 GCF_000260255.1 Octodon degus
TAAAAAGCAATAGGGTGCATAAAGCCAGAGATTAACAGTAGAGGGGCTGGGGAGATAGCTCAGCAATCTAAGTGCCTGCCTGGCAAGCGCAGTGACCCGGGTTCGATCCCCATACCACATGCCGTGCTGGCCCTGTCCTGGGTGTGCTGTGCCACTGAAACCAGGCACAGTGGTGCACGTCTGTAATCCCAGTGCTAGGGAGGCTGAGATAGGAGGTTCACTGTGAGTCAGAGCTGTGTAGAGAGACCCTGTCATGAAGAAAGAAAAAAAGAGAAGCAGGGGGATTACAAAAAGATGATTAACAGAAGAGCAAAGAGAGAAGAATCTGTGGTCCTCTTCTGGGCTCCCAGTGGCGCACATATGACAATTGGTACTTACAGATCACTCATAAGTAAACTAAGCACTCTGACAAGCACTTGTGTCCCAAGGTCACCCCCTGGTTAGTCCTCTGAATATCCCACCATGTAGGGGGCATTACTGCACCTTTCATATAAACAATGAGGAGATTTAAGCTCCAAGAGATGAAAGTCATTTTCTAAATAGTGGATCTGGTAAGTAGTGAAGTGGAGATGCCAACCAAGGCCAAGAGATGGTCAGAATCACTCCTGAAGTTGGCCAACACCTGATGCTAAGCCAACACAGCACACCATGGAGTACCAAGAATTGAACCCAGGTCTTTGTGCTTACCAGGCAGATGCTTAGACTACTGAACTATGTCCCTGGTTAGATTTCTAAACTTCTGTGCAAAAATATGTAATTTTTTATTCATATTTTAAAAATATTTTTTATTTTTTTAATGTTTTTCTCCATATTCTGTAGAGACTTAAAGTTTAACATATCAATACTACACGGAAGATACCTGTTCCATGTTGTGCATAAGATGTTTGCTATTCAGACAGATAGTGAGGTTAAAGCCAACTGTATATGTTGTAGGGTAATAATAAACTTCTCTTCTGGAGGGTTAACAAACTAAATTTGCAGACCAAAAATTAGAGAGAAAAAAGGGCTGCAAGGACAGCCAACATTTTGGCCCTAGCATTTCAAGGTCAGTGAAGACTCCGGACATAGCAAAACTTACACTGTAACGCCATGTAACTTAGGTGTGCTCCAAATTTTCTGATCAAGGAGATTATGGGGCCACAGCGCAATGTGATTGATGACATAGAATGTGCCTAAGGAGAGTCACATGGAGAGAAAACATTCTCTCAGGCTTTCACAGAGAGCAAAATGGTCAAGCAATGGCTATGACTCATCCACATGGCTGACACTGACAAAGGATCTACAACCTGTGGTACAGTGTTTCAGGATAAATCCTGAAGGGATTTGACCGACCTTATCAGACACAAAAGCTACATTTCTTGTTATATAGGTCTTGCTTTGTCTTGGTCTTAACCATCCAGCAGAAAAGTATAAAAACAAGGTATAAAAAGTAAAGCCATATTAATATGCTGAGCTGCGAAAGGCTCAGGTCAACAACTTCTGACATTGCCAGTCCTATGGATAACCCACTACTATTATGGACTACTGGACTATATTGGGTTATTTTGCTGAATTCACATACCTACAATATTTAAATGGCAATAAATACCCATATCTAACAAAACTAAACAAAAAGGGGGATACAAAGGAAGGACCATTTTGTATCTGTATATACAAAATACTTAGGATAGATATACATCTACTTTCTTTTAATTCAATGAATAGAAAGATTTGTTCTAGTAGTGTTTGGACAGGATATCATGTCAGCATCTTGTACTATGAATAACCACTAAGAAGATAAAAATATGCAATGTATTAACTATTGAAACTATCCTACTAATTGGTTTTGAAACTGTCTCACTGCTGTTTCTCAATAAAATTAATAAAAAAAACCTTTCCCTCCCAAAACAACAAAACAGCACCCTAGGACACTAGTACCATTAAAAGTGTGCAAAGCAAAGAACATTTTTCTTTCATGACAGGCACACTGCTGGCAAGCAAGCTACAGCCTGGAGGGTCACAAAGAACTCAACACGTTCACGGTGGCAGAGAGGGATACAGTAGCTGAATGGAGTAGCTGTGAGACTGAAAGACCCAGAAGCCTAAGTATTTACTTTTTGGCCTGTACAGATCTCTCTGGCTCACCAACTCAGAGGAGAGGATAGCAAAGGCCACTGGGTTGAGTGGCCAGATGAGCTGGCTATGGATTCTTTACCAGCAGCCACCAAAGCCATTCATGAATGGGACCCAGAGAGTCTGAGCCAGAGGTGAAGGAAAGTATGCTAGTCTGTCTTTGCAGGTGGTCTGAAGATAGGTTAATCTAATCAGCTGTTCCTATAGTGTTTCTCCAAACAAATGTGAAGTTCAGGGTGGATACTGGACTCAGTCACCTTCCCTGGTCAAGACACAGAATAGATGCAAAGAAAATATCCCTTTTATCCAAAATTATGACTGAGAGAGAGAGAGAGAGAATGTGTGTGTGTGTGTGTGTGTGTGTGTGTGTGTGTGTGTGTGTTTATACATACTAAACATGGTTTGGGTTAGAAACAAACATTTTGGAAAGGATGTTACCAAGTTTATCTTCCTTTGGTCTTTACACCAGATTTGGGTTCAAACTCTGGCTCCTCCTAACAGCTCTTTCAGCTTGGAAACCTTATCTCCTCTGAGGAGATACCACGCTAAGCTCTTGTGCTTTTGTATGTAAGACTCTAGCCAACAGCACAATACTGTGCTTGTATCTCTTAGAAACACACTGCACACTGCGATCTCTCACGTGAAATGAGTCCTCAGCTGATTAGCTGCTGGAGCTCGGCCACCATCCGTATTTTCTCCAACACAAAGGCCTGTCTTAAACTTTTCTGTAGAGACTGATCTTAGCATTGTGGAAAGAAGCCAGCCCACATAGTGAGAGAGGCCTCCGCCAGGCTGGGTGTCCCAGAAATGGTGCATGAGTTCATTATCGGGAACAGAGGAGACAACCAAAGCAGGGCCTCTGTCAGGGTGCTGCTGACTCTGGAAGTGCTGTGATTGCTTCTTGATCCAGCCAGCTCCTAGGGTTGGTCATTAGGGCTCGCCTACGTGTTTCTCGTCCTTGAACACTCAGTTCAAACCTACCATTCTGCCGGACTCCACTGGGCCTCAGTCACCTGTCTGCACGCTTACAGTGCTCTAGGTATAACGAAGATTTATCTGAAACACTGCACCCTCATGTGCTTGACTCCCACACAGTCCAAAATCTCTGCTATGGATAACCTCTGTTTTTCCTCTTACATGCAAGAACCTTACACAGTGTTTGCCCTGTATTACATATCTTTCACTATTTCATTTTTACATTCTACTCTGAAGATAAACAATGTTATTTTAATATTTTAAGTGAAGAAAATAGGTACACTGCTTAAGTAGCATGTCCAAGGTCACAAGTATTTAATGGTTAGAGCAGAACCAGATAGTCTACCCCTGACCTCTCTCTTGGACACAACACTACTTTGCCACACAAGTCAACAACAATGTTTGACAACAAATCCACACAAACATGTGGCCTTCAAAGAAAAGGAATAATCTTAAGGCCTCAGAAGTCTAAGAGTTATGTCAGATCTTAGGCAAAATTTACTAAAACATAACAATAAGATTAGAGTTGCCCATGGTGTGAAATCCACGTGACGCCTGAGGCCTCTCTCAGCCTGAAGCGCTCCAAGAGCATTTGTGGAACGGCTGTTTTACTCATCAATGGTTTGCTTCCCGCACACTTCCACCTTGGGAACGGAGCCTCCAGAGTGCAGCCAGTGTACTTTGCTTTAGTTTTTCTCGTGAAAACCACTGTAGACAGTCTGTACCCTCACACACTGTTCTTGAAATAAAGGATTTTGCAGCCTGCCAATCTGCTCTGCTGAAGCAGTAAGCATCATTAGCAGCAGACACAATTGCTGAGCGCACCCTGACCTGGGCGGGGTTCAACATGGACAGAACTATTTTAGCTCCTTGTAAAAGCACTGACTATTGAAAATAAAAGAAAAATTAAGCCAACAGAGACAGGAAGTTCCATAACTAAGCTGAACTTGAATAACTCTGTTTACAGAACAACCTTGGGTGGGGAGTTGAGTCCATTGTATCCCATGGGAAGTACGCTGAACGTGAAGGACTGCAGCTCAAGTGGGACAGAATCTGAGGCCTGAGAGGCACTGCGCAGGTCTCCATGGATCACAAATCACAGCACGTGAAAAAAGCAGCGGAGTAGCTGAGTGTAGTTCAGCGATTCAGCACTTGCCTAGCAGCGCAGGGCTCTTTGTTGTGCACCCAGCACTGCTATACCCAAGACAAAGCAGAACAATCCTATATTGTAACATCGTGATAACATGCTGACATGGTAATATTAAATAGGTAAAACAGTTACGTGGGCTTGCCAAGATAATATTTTAAATTTTAAGAAAAATTGCCAAGTAGTAAAATAAGATACATTATTCGACATTAATAAGGGTGCAGCAGATCTTTGTCCTGCTCATTTGTCAGTTCCTTTAGGCACACGTCCACCTGCTGCCCACCGTCCAGCACTGTGCCTTAGTCGATGCAGTCCTGCCGGAAGCGTGAGGTACTCTACCAGCCCCAGCTCCTCCCACGGAAGCCAGCGGCCTCTTTGGGGGACCTGGCCTCCCAGGAACCAAGCTTATGCTCAGCGGAAGACTTGCACTCCCGAGGACTCTGGTGTGAATGCAGAATGTGCTTCCGCTCCTCCAGCTGACAGGGTGTGCCGGGCACAGGCCGCCCACGGGCTGCTTGCTGGGCTGTGCGCTCGGCTCCTGACCTGGCCCTCAGCCCTGCATGCTTGCCCTGCCTGCTTTCTTCCAGTGGCTCCCCCTCTTTGTCTGTGGTTCCAATTGTTTCAGTTATTTGCTCCCAAAGCGTAAGTGCTGGATGCCAGCTGAGCAGGGAAACTGAGGAAACCCCAGGCTGTTCAAGTTGCCCCGTGAGGCCACAAGCGAGGACAGAAGTAGAAGAGAACAGAGTCTGGGGCCCTGGGGAGACGACAGCAGGTATGGCCATGCCTAGAGAGCCAAGTGAAGGTCACCGCTACATGACTTGAATGGGGCAGAGCAGCCCTGGGTCCACCAGGGTGAGCAATGGTCCCAAAGGAGGTTCTTCCTTTAAGTCAGGCTTGAGGTTCCAGTTGATATTGTTATATTAAGAAACAGCTTGTATACCAAGAAAAACTTATAAGGACATGAAGAAGTTTCTTGTTTTCTGACTCAGAATAACTGTTCAAAACAGAACACTCAGATCACAGACCACAACTTAACACATGGAGTGTTCTAAAGAAACATGCGCACGTCCCTTCCCTTCTCCACACTCACCTTTCCCACCCACTTGGCTGAACTGAGAAATCACACTCATCTGCTTCATTTTGTTTATGGCTGATTTTATAGCTCAGCTCATCACTAGGATTATTTCCATCTGAATTCACAGGGTGAAATGCTTTCCCATGGGTCTTATTTCCATAAATTCACTTATAACGAGCCCATGTTAAATTTTATATAATATATTTACAACATCTAAAGTTAAAACTAAAAATAAAGTTATATCTTCCATTTAGAACTCTATAAAAAGTAATTTTTGGATTAATGAACACTTCCAGATCCATGTTATCTCCTTTCTTTGGCAATGAACTTGTAAGGAAAGAGATAAATGGGAAGAACACCGCTTCAGCCGCTGGCTCATACCTGAACAGGGCCTCTCGTGACAGCCAGATTTCGTTCTGTTTCACAGTTTTCCAGGAGAAGAGCAGCAGCAGCAACACCATGCATGCGGTCAGGGTGGTGGCTCCACAGCGATTCAGCCAGGCACCGAGCTTGCTCAGTCCATGCACAAAGAGGATGCAGTAGCCCATGCTGCAAAAACAGGGCAGGAGACAGCATTACTGTAGGTGCAGAGGACACTCTGAGCTTGCAGTCCCATGTAGCTTTCTAACGAAGCTTCCCCAAGCTACATGAGCAAAGAAAGTCTCATCTCATGGTCTAAATGGATTCTACGGCTCAGACTTGCTCATATCACTGGATATGGTTTTTGGGATCATGAGCCCAGATCTGGATGGTACAGTGAGTCCTTCACAGCTCTGTGGGCGGCATTCTCGGAGGTTCACTATCAGGATCTGGGCAGGATGCTGATCACCAAGGGTGCTGATCTACTTCCAGGGACAGGCTGCAGGCTAGGTCTCTGATGCAGGTCAGCAAAAGCCCTTCTGCTTGGAAAAGCCACCCAGAAGGCAACCCCTGCACTACCCAGCTCCGAGCTTGCTCCAGACAAGCGGTACCGACAGTGTTTAGTCTGGCTCTGTGACAGGCTCAGAGCTCATGCACTACGCCAGACGCACCAGTGCCACATCCCTGAGAGTTCTATCTTGGGGGAAGATGGTCTCTCACTCCAGCCACAAGACACTCCATAGAGAGGTGTCTTGGCCCCTGAGCAGGTGCAAAAGAACATGAATTTATTTTGTACCCGGAACTGCTGAGTTTATTTTAGCCAAAATTTGCTACTTTCAAATGATGTTAACGTCTAATTATTAAAGTATCTAAAGCATGTAGCATGCTTGCATAAAGCAACCCTAGACACTAATAAGACACTAATACTATGCAAAGATCTAAATAGATACAGTCCATGTGCTCGCTCAGCTATCTGTTTGCTCTTTCTCTTGTCGTGTTCTAGAAGACCCTACAGATACAAAGGGCAGAGCACAAGCCAGGCTCTCAAAGAACTGCACTCCAACGAATCAAGCCAACCTTGTAAAAGGAGACAAGTAAATATTCTCATCTCTAAATACATCTTCTTTGAAAGAGCATCCCTCTGCAGTTGGATCTCCTTTCCAAGTGTGTGTGCCTCAGTATGAAGAGTACAAAATAAAGTAGAGCCTTTCAGCTTCTGACCAGCAGCCCGGGCAGTTAGGCAGAGCTGTTTCAGTCTCACATTCTGTTGGGTGGACCAGCTCTGTAAGTATCTGGGCGCCACTGTTGGCTAGGTAAGTCCTCATCCTACTCACTACTGTGGATGAGCGTCTGACTAAGGAGACCCGTGTCCCCTCGCCTCACCCTGAGGCCTGGATTCAATGCCAGAGAGCCTTACAGAAGCTGTGCCACGATGAAGTCCCAGTGTAACCTCCCCCACCAAATACACCAAAGCTCTTCCACCACTCCCACATTCGGTCTCAAAGGCTGGAGCGTCCCTACAATCCTATTCCTGGGCACCAACAGCATTCCTCTGCCCCCCACAGAGGCTGCTCCAATCCACCTCCCCTGCTGGTCACCTGTCTCTCTTGCCCCAGGCCAACCCCTGCCCATCACAGGCAGGATGCTTCTGGTGCCAGATACAGGTCTTCCAGGTGCCATCCTTCATTCGCCAGACATTTAATGAGCACCCACTATGTACTAACATATTTCATACATCAAGAACATTACCAAGGAGCAACACTGTAGTTTTCATCCTAAGGGAGTGCAAAGAGATGCAAATTTCACATCCAATGACCATGGTCCATACACCGTCCTAGTGTAGAGTCTGACAGGAAAGCTTGCTCCCCATGTTTTCATACATTACCACAGGATCACCTACTTTCTTCCCATGTGCTCCACTGATAGACTCGGAGTCTAGGAATCACAGCTGCCGTGTGACACAGCCATGGGAAAGGGGAATTCTACCAGTTCTAGAGCAGAGGCCAAAAAGTGGTACAAGACAAGAATAATACAGATAGTAACACAAATAATTTATATACCTGTAGTGTTCAGGGTACTTCTTGCATGCCAGGCACTATATTTTATAACAGCCTGCCTACCGCACCTGTGGGACCAGTGGCAAGGACAGAACTTTATGTATGTTACTATTTTAAATATTTAATCCTTAGCACCCTGCATTTCATTCATGAGGAAACTCACATTTAGAAGAATTAACTTGCTCACTGTCCTTGAAGCTGTAATGAGTCCAATCTGAAGACTGCGCTATAATGTAGAAGTTCTCAAAGCTTTCCTGTAAAGGGCCAGATAGGCCTTTAGGTACTGGGGATCACAAAGTGATATCCCAAAGTACAGTGCTTTCACATGTGGACTGAAGAGGCAGCCTCGAGGTCTCTGAGCTTCCCCATCTCTGTCACTCAGTTGTCTCTTCTTTCCTGAAATGCAGGGAAGGGCTCTTCTGATCTCCTTTTATCTACATAAAGACCAGATCCACCAAAGAGAGGAACAATGGCTTTTAATCTTACAAACATTTCATTAACTGAGGAAGATTAAACTCATATTGCAGAGAAGAGACTAAACATCAAACACCACACCTAGTGCACAGAGAGCTCTGGGAGAGGCCGCTGGCTATACATTGGGCCTTTTCATCCCCCCGTGAGATCCCTGCTTTCCCAGGAAGCTGCCTTCACTTCCCTCCCCTCACAGAGAGATCTGAACTTCAGCCATCTGCCCTCTCAGACAGCCGGGCCTCAGGTGGCTCCTGTGCAGTGGATTTGTACACTTTTTCTCCTGTGAATCTGCTTATTGTCAGCTCTTTTCAGTAGATTTAACTACTCCAACCTTCAGGGGCAGAGGGAAGCCATTTTCATGCCTTCTGGGCTATGTTCTGTCTCTGCAATAGAAAGGCGGCCATCAAGGGAAGGGAACTGAGCAAGCATGTCTGTGGTCCAACACAGTTTATTCTTAGAAAATGAGACAGTGGGCCAGACTTGGGTTCCAGGCCAAGCTTAGTTTGTGGACTTCCACTATTGGTAAAATAGACGAGAACACCATTCTTTTCCCTCTGCTCGGTGACTGCATCCAGTAACAGTATGGTTTTTGGTTTTTTCAAAAGTCCTTGCATTAACATATGCTTCGAAGCATATTAGACCATATAAATTAATCTCTACTTAGGTTTGCAAATTTTTTGGAGAGTACTGTATGCCAGGTTTAAATTCCTTAAAACCTGACACAAATGTCACAGAGCTCAAGATGCTTCTCCACTGAGAAACTTCATCACTCAACATCTGCCTTTTAGGACCTGAAATACTTTACTCCTAGCTCTTCTTGATTTGATGGTTCACGTTGAGAAGTCTGTCGTGATTCTGACAGGCTCCCCTTCATGCAGTTCTCAGCAGTAGGAGGAGACAGGTGTTATCCTCATTGTTAGGGGCATGACAAGGACTATCACCAACAGCTGGAAATCATGCAAATGAGAGGTTTTCCTGCTTGCTTGGGTGATGAGGCCAGAGTCCTGCTTGCTTGGATTAGTCTGGTGAGGGACTCTGCGCTGTTGACCATGGACACCCCATGCCCAGGGCACACAGTGGCCTAGCTCACCACAGATCCTGGACAAAACCATAACCTGGAGGGCCCAACGTGAGTGACTCAGCTCAGCATTAGCATGGCTTTTCAAAGTACTCTTGAGAAACGGCAACATTTCCACATAAGCAGACATTTCCTCTCCCTCCTTCTTCCAACAGCTGGAAATCATGCAAATGAGAGGTTTTCCTGCTTGCTTGGGTGATGAGGCCAGAGTCCTGCTTGATTGGCTTAGTCTGGTGAGGGACACTTTGTGCTATTGACCATGGACACCCCATGCCCAGGAGGGCTGTGGAGAAGAAAGAAGAACTCACAGAGAGCAGAGAATCCAGAAGAGTCCAGAGACTGCCGTTCCACTGGCACTTGTGGCTTCTGTGGCCAAAGATGAGTTAGTCTTATTCATTCACTCTAAAAGGGGTTGATGTTGCCTACCACACTGCCACAAAGTTGTGTCTTGCATAAATGAACAAAAGTCTACAAAGGTGTTCTCTCATCGGAAGGTGAAGCTCAGGGCGCAGGGTTTTTCAAGTGCAGTGGTCTGTGGTCAAGCGCACTTCCGGGAGAGATGTGTTAGCCACACATCAATATGGTTTGTAAGTAGGTCTATAAATATGCCTAAAGCAAAGTTGGCTTTTAAAAGTCCAGACTGATCCCAAATACCTAATCTACAGGACAATTATAAACATTTTAAGAACATTCACCAAAAACACCCCGAAAACTGCAAAATGACTTGCACGCTATTCCTTGCCTCAGCAAGGTTTGATTCACATATTGTGCTTATGGCATAAATCCTGCCTAAAGTACGTGAGACACACATAATTGTGTAGTTCAGTCCCTGCGCAGTCCGTACCATGGACACGGGCAGCTACTCAGACAACGCGACACCCACGTCACATTCCCCTCCATGCTGTGCAATGTGTGTCTCTACGACAGGGAAGAGATTGCAAAGTGTAATTTCTTTGGTGATGCGGCACGGTGACACATACTTGTGGTCCCAACATTCAGGAGGCAGAGGCAGGGTGACTTCCATGAATCTGGTACAAGCCTGGGCTAGGTGGTGAATTCGAATCAGCTTGAAACTAATTACATATTGAGACCCTGGCTCAGAAACAACAACAACTATTTCATTGATGAATTCATGCACAGTAAAGAAGCTTTAGCACTCAACGTTGAGAAGAAATAAAATATGTAGTGTTTGGAAGTTCAGGCCAGCAACCGAAGGATAGAACGGTAACTCACTCATTTCTGTTTCCTGAGACTCGCAGCTCCCAGGGCTGCCTCACAAGTGTGGTGAAAGAGGGCCAAGAAGGGGTCAGAAACTGACTTGGAGACAGGGAGGCTTATATGGGTCAACCGAGCTGGGCTGGGCCCATGGCTGTTTATCACCAGGGAACTGTCTTTGCATAGCGCTCACTCCCGCCTTGCCTGGCTTACATACTCTGGACTAAGTTCTCCACGTGTGGCTCCGCTTGCCCAAGGCCAAGTGTCTAAAGCTACCTCTAAAAGAAAAGCCAAAAACACTTTCTCTAGCTTTCTGCAGCACGCTCATCTGTAGACCCGAAAACGGCTGTTTTCTTCCTCACAGACCACGACCCCAGCAGCCCAGGACCTTCACCACCAGAGAAAGGTGGACGGAGTTCAGTCTGTAGCCGCTGCACTCCTGCCCTGCTCTGAGACCAGCACCTGCACAGGCCTGGGCCCTGTCCCTAGTCACTGTACACCAGTTCTCCACTGTGTGTGTGTGTGTGTGTGTGTGTGTGTGTGTGTGTGTGTGTGTAATTTAAAATCTAGCATATATTCTGTTGAGTATGTAAAGAAAACAAACATATACAAAATGACAGCTCCTGCACCAAAGGGAACCAAAGATATCCAAGGCTTCTAAAAACGAAATAAAGATTTTTTTCAGTATCACTAAAATTTGAGTAAGAAAGCAATGTTTGAAAGAAATCACCAGTGTGGATCTTAAGATAAAAGGAGACTAAATCCCCACCCACTCACAAAAGGTCTCCAAGGAAGACAGGCCACACAAGCAGCAGAGCCTGCCATACCTACATGCTGCAGGTGACATCTAACAGGAGCACCTCTCTTCCCCTCTCTTCCCCGACAGAGGCCCATTTTGCAACCTTGGTAATGGTTGGATGCACTGTGTCAACTGGAAAAGTTCAAAAGTTTAACTAAACTGCTCCGCAGCGGGCCAGAGGCCTTACTTTGTAAACATGCTCCTTCTGTACAAGAGGAGGACACTGAGGCGGTCCGAGCGCTGCATACACCAGCCCCGAGCTGGGGGTAACCTGCTTACAACACACAGGAGTAAAGGAGACTTGTCTCCCTTCCCCATTTGCTCTTGTTGTCTTCCCAGGCCTTGACGTGCTGCCCCTCACCATGCTGCCCTGTCTTGGAGCCAGTGGAATAGACAGAAACTTCCACAAACTGTGAGCTAAATAAACCTTTTGTTCCTTAATTTGGGGTGTTGGGTATTTTGTCTCAGCAAGGAGAGAAAAGTAATCAAGACACCCATATACCACGGTGCTTCAGGACTTCTAGTTGTCGCAGGGTGGCAGCCTGCTGAGCTCCGGCCACTCACTTTGGACTTCCCTTTTGAATTCCTCACTTTTGAGCATAAGCGCTCAAATAAATGCAGAGGTCTGAGAAGAAAAGGTGAAGGAAAGGGAAGAGCTATGATGCTTCGATTTTCTTTAACTCTGACTGTATAGGGTAGACTGAAATAATAACTCAAAATGACCTAGTATAACTTACAAATTCTCCACACACATTATCCCATTTAATCTCATCTAGATCTTAATTACACTCTCAAATTGTACCATTAAATCTTGGTTTCTAAGACATTTGCTGTTTACCACTTAAGACTTAATAGACATAAACATTGGTCTTATAACTGAGTTGTACAAAATTAAAGCCTTGGTTTATGTTCCAATCTATCCACATCCTGTGCCCTGAACTGAGCACAATCCATCAAGCAGGACACTGGCCAGTGGAGCCTCAGCCCTTGCACCCTGACGCCCTCTCCACTCTGTTCTCCTGTTGTGCCATCCTTGTCTACAATCTCTGGCCTCACATCTCGCTCACCTGGTCCATCCATGAAGGCCGCTTCTGCTTCCCTTTGTGGTCATGAGCTTCATGCAGCCCTCAGCCTGGGACGCCTTGCTGACCAAGCCACCCTGCCCAAGTGCCGCCCTCAAGAGCAGTCTTCACTGAGTGAGGCACGCTTGAATCTCACACCCTCCTCTGCCTTCAGGTCAGAGGCTGTGGGGGCCAGTCCCAGCTGGCACAGCAGGGCAGAGACAAGCCCACTCAACAGTAATCTTTCTGTTCTTCTCCTACAGCACTTTGGGTAGAATTGTATCTGATTTTTGAGCCCCAGATGGGCTCATGAGCCACCAGGGGGCTCTAACGGCGGCAGGCCGGGGATGTCTCCTGCTGTGGGCTGGAGATGGAAGAAGACAGCAAGGGCAGAGAATGCCAAGACTCCATAGACCCAAGTTTCTTCTGAAGAATGGTGAGTAACATGGGAGACACCAAATTTGAAAGCACTGGATACTTACGGGAGGCAGAAAGATTTTCTCACTTCTTTTCACAATGCAAATTTTGGATTCTGCCACACTCCTTTCAATGACATCATTAATTTGCTTGCTCCTTCTCTCTTCCCCAGTCACCAAGGCAACAGGACATAGCATTTTTCCACATCAGTCCCCCACTCTCATTATGACATAAGAACCTGACTGTTTTAAGCTGACTATGGCAGAAATATATAAAAACGGCCTCATGGCCAATCCTAAAGAATAACTGAATGGACTTGAGTGGTTCACCCAACGCTTGTGTCTTCTTATATGTATATAGTCTCAGAAGGTTGGTAAGCTTGACCTTGTAACTGTGAAAACTTCAATTAATCCATACTCTTGGCTTTTCAATGAATAGCTCAGTGACAAACCCGGGCTTCCTGGCTGGCCCTATGAGAATGTCAAAGCATGAATCCTAAAAGCACAACCCTGAGTATGTGGCTCTGCCTGGCACTAGGACTTACTATTGTGCTTGTGACCTGGCCCCACAGAATTGGAGTCACATGGCACTTGTGGCTCAGCCTTGTTCCATTCTTACCAGTCATGGCCTCAGACAAAACACAAAGTATCACTATCACTGTGGGGCAGTGTGACCCTGGCCACAAGCACCTGCCTAGAGTCAGCCTGCAGCTTGGGCACCGAGTTCCACCTGGCTTCCACCAGCTGGCAGATGGTGAGCTGGCTCTACTTCCCAGGCTGCTCTTCTCTCTAGCAGCCACCTGTGCTGTTGTAGGATGAGCTCTGGCTATGCTCCTGTCACCTCTGCATCCATGTCCTCCTGACACCCGGGCTGAGTGACTAGGCCACTGCTGTCCTGTTATTTCCCAGAACCCAGTCAATCTCAGTACAGCGCAGATTGTGCCTGACTACTTCCTGGACCTGCCAGGCCCCTCAGAGCAGATCCCTACTGCACCTGTCCAGCTGGACACAGGCAGGCCTGCCATTGCATTTGAGGAAACAACTGTATAAGAAGGCTTACAGGGAGGCAGCCTGGCTTTTTACACAGTTGTTCTGAGCCAGAGAGCAGCTGAGGTGCAGGGCTGTGAGGCCCTTAGAGATCATATAGGATTTCAGTCCTCAGAGTCTGAGATTTCAGAAATTATTAACATTTATACAAAACAGGAGTGGGTGGGAGAGGAGCAGCTCGGGCCATCTAAAAGCATGACACACACTGAGAATCTAGGAAAGGTTTGATCCCATGATTTTGTAAGACTACACAGACTTAACTTTATGCTCTCTAGTCATTGTGACTTTCCTCTGGCAACTCTGGACGAGCAGATGTGTGCCTGGACGGGGAAGTGGAGAGAGTGCAGTCACGGTGGTGGGCTCTCCTGTAGCTGCCTTCTGAGAGGCAGGCGCTGCAGCATCGCCAACAGCAGCCTTCCACTTCAAAATGACAGGATTTGAAGATACTTCTTAAACTTCAACGTAAGTAAAGCTCACCCTTTTCTAAGCCTCTCTGTCTAATGTGACTGTGTGTTTTGGGGCTACACAGAGCAAACGGGGTAGTTTCTACTTTCCTCTAAGAGCACGGGGTAGTTTCTATTTTCCTATTCTCCCTCAGATTCAAAATGTTGAACTTCAGTGTCCTCCATTACTTTTGTACTACTTCTAATCTCAAATATTATCCAACCTCAAATATCATTTCCATCTTCAATTCTTCCTGTGAACTCCTTTGCTCTGTCCATTCAAGTTTTCTTCAAGTAGCTTAGGAATTTGCTCTTTGGCACTGAAGTGAATAAATCATTCTTAATGTGGCAGGTGGCTGAATATTCAATTACTTTCTATGACTTTATTTGAGAGCTTTGAGTATTTCTGCTTCATCGATTCTAAGAAATTTTAGTCCTTTGAAGTCTTCTAATGTGACTTTCATAAAATACAAAGAAGCCATAAAATTATATGCTTCTTTGAGAAGAATAAGAGCACAAAATTTCTATGAAAGAATGGTTTCAGCCCTCCACCAATTCTCCTCCTTGTTCATAAAAGATAGCTACAAAACTGACATTAATCACTAGAAGAAAACATTATTTCAATTTCTTTTGATGGTAAAACTCTGACCCTAAAAGCCACGAAGTACTAAGCAAATAGCTGATTGCTTTCCCTTTTATCCACATTCTACATACAAATCAGGAAGCAATGCCATTTAGGGGCTTTTCTGGGTCAGGGCAAAGAAGAGCAGAAGTCAGAAGAGCTAAATGGCTTCTTCGGTGTTCGCTGTAAATGAGAGGATGTGGCCAGTCTGCCTCAACTGGGCTTCTCCAGTGAAAGGGCCAAAGCTCTGCCTGGAAGGAGTGGCCTCAGCCAGGCTCCTGGGACTTGCAAGGTCTGATGGAATGTGAAGGTCTCACAGGAGCTTGAAACAAACAAAAATGAACACAGGAAGCTCACCTTATTCAGAAGTGTAACAAGCTGCGTTGTTCCATTTGTTATTTTGGTGCTGGAGTCCAAACCAGGCAGGGCCTTGCCCATGCTAAGCATGGGCCCCATCATGGAGCTCCACACACAGTCCTTACCAACTGGGCTTCTCACTCCATTTTCCTATCGCATGCTACAGTTTCAGAGCCAACAAAGTTTCTGCATGAAGACAATGACCTGGCTTTATTTTCACTGAGCATATCTTGTCTGTACCTGTACTCTCCTTAACAAAGCTGGGTACTAGCACAGTGGACACGGCACACTGTTGTCCAGGTCAACAATGAAAGGAGATTTGTGGAGAGAAGAGGCCCGTATGCACAAAGTGCTCAGGAGGGCTGACGTATAGCTCAGTGGTGAAGGCTTGCTGATGATTCGCAAGGCTCTAAGGTCAACGTGTGGCACTTGCGAGCTTCTGCAGGATCATCTCATGGGGAGGTCCTGTTCAGTGCACTGCTGGCCCCAGAAGAGGGGCGCGGCATCTGTAACAGTCTCTGGCCCAGGGGAGGATTTCAGTAGCTCTCAGTATAGAAGTCCTCCATTCTCCCTGTGACAGGGAAGCTGGCCACTGCCAGATAACATCTCCTTCTGAGTCAGACTTTTACTGTCAAAGAAAACTCAAACACTTATAAAATGGCTCTGGCAAAGTCATGGACACGCTCTACAACTGCAGCACAGAAGTTACCTCATAAGCTTCAACTTCTTAATCAGCCAGGGCAGCTTCTTAGATGAGCACTGAATCCAGGGCCATAAGTAAACCAGCTCCGTCGCTGGTCTGCAGTGATACAGTGAGAATGTGAAGAAACACGGGGATTCACTAGACACACATCACCCCATCTGAATACCCTGAGCTTCCAGGTCCACGTTAAATTGCCAAGCCTGATCAGGCCTGTGGAGCAAGGGGTGGCCAGGTGACCTCAGGCCACCTCTCAGGGGAGGACAGCACCTCCACCTCCTTGATCACATGACTCTGAACTGCTGAGTACAGCCTTGCCAGCTCGGTACCCTGCTGGGCGTGGAGATGCCATGGAAATGAACCCAGGACTTCCTGGTGGTTGGGAGAACGTGTCAGAAAACAGTGACAGAGCAACAGCACTGCAATGCACAGACACAGAGCATGAGAGGAGAACGATGGCCTCTGGGGTGAAGGTCACCTCATGGGACAGTGATGGTGAGCACCTGTTCATGGAGCTGGCCAAAGAAAGCAAATCCATCTGGTTCTCAGAGGCAGGCACTGGTTCCGGCCAGTGCTGATGCTCTGCTCCTGTGTCTTTTGGGCAGAAATGCACGACATTAGAGGGGGGGGCTCCTGGAGATAGCAGCACGGGAGGAGCCAGAGCTAGCACAGTCCTGGTGGCATCTGGGGACACACATGTCTGGGCAAGAGGAAGCCCACTAAATAAGACACTACTAAGGGCTTCCCTATGGCTGGGTGCTTTGTTCTCCCCTCAAGTTACCTCTTGTACCCACATCAGAAAACCCCTGCCACACTTGTGATTCTTTTTCACTTGGAATGCAGAGTCCTGTGGGTCAGATCTCAGGGTTCCTGGAAGTATCAAGGCCGCGTCATCACACAGAGCAGAGTGAAATGAGTTTGCCATGCTTACACGTTCTTCTTTTTCTTTCTTAGTGGACAGTAACACTGAGATACACCGATAAGAGGAAGTGTGGTCAGGTCAGTAGACCAGGACCCACAGGCCAGCTCTGTCCGCAGTGAGCCTTGGCGCCCTGGCCAACCCCCAGAGCTCTCAGAGTTCAGGCTTCATTTGGGGAAAATAATGACAATGGCACAGCTTGCATCAATCATAATACTTAATATTCATCAGCCATGTATAATGTACAGTGGCCCCTCACTTATCACAGAGGTTACGTTCCAGACGCCCCTGCCACAAGTGGAAATTGGTAAGGTAGTAATGTTGTATTTATATATATTTTAAGGCTTAATAAACCTTTGCTGCACTTTTAAAAACACTTCTAATGTTCTTAACCATTTTCTAAAGTTGTAAACCTATATAATTTTAACAACATACGTATACTGTACAGTAATGCAAAATCCCGCGATATAGTGAAAAATCCGTGATAAATCATAGAGATTGTTATTTTTGAAAATCCATGCACCAGTGAGTCTGCGAAAGCTGCACCATGAAATTGCAAGGGACGACTGCTCAGCACGTTAGAAGGTTAGCATGTGATGATCTCGTTCACTGATCTCAACATCAAGTTGAGTGCTGACTTATAGCCATGTTAGACGCTGGAGAACACTGAGGCTCAGAGGAAGTGCACTGGTGCCGCAGCCAGCCTCTGCGCAGGTGCTCAGGGTGCACTGTGAGCCTGTGCTCACCATGCCAATCCATGGCTGCGAGGGCACAAGGTACTTGGCATGGTGACTGAAATGCTGTGGACTTTCAATAAATGTTTGGGTACAATTAATGACAAACTAGTACTAATAAGCACTGTAAGTAGTACTTTAAAGAATATTAGAGGGCCAGCCAGATAGCTTAGTAGTTTACAGTGCCTGCTTAGGCAGATGCAGGGACTGGGGTTCGATCCCCTGTGTGCTGTGCTGGCCCTACCCCCAGGACGCACTGAGATGGCGACTGAGACTGAGCGTGGTGGTGTGCACCTATAACCCCAGTGCTTGGGAGGCTGAAAACAGGGGAATCTTTACAAGTCTGATCTGTGTAGTGAGACCCTGTAGACCCTGTACTAAATACATGAAGAAAAAAGAGAGAATATTAGAACTTATTAAACCAAGTAAAAAACTTCATTTTGTTAATAAACACTGAGAAAAAGATGTGAAATTCATTTGTCTTTGTAGTTACAGATGCTAGTGCAGCACTTGCAGCAGAGATGCTCTGTAAACATCAGCTGGATGCGAAACTGGAATCACGGTACCGCAGAGAAGGACCAACGAAAGACCCTCTGCACTGGGCCAAGAGAAACACTCCCCACAAGGACCGATGTCAGCGCTTCATGCTCGCTCGGTTGGTGCCCTCCTCTCCATGGATGAGCCAATCCAAGACCATCTCCAGGAAGCACAGAACATGACAAACTAGGCTGCATGCTGTCCTCATTGAGCTGTGTGTACGAGGAGGGGCCTCTTTTCCAGATAGGTCTGAGGTCACTTAGAGCAGCGTAAGAATGGTGCTTCACCTCTGACTCTTGGTCAGATTAAATCACCATGCTGCCAAGTCCCAGGAAACTGTTAGGTTTAGTGTGAGGGAATCAGAGATTGTGATACTCATTTCTAATTATGCATTTTAAAAACATCAAATATGATGTCATAAAACATAATTCCCTTAAAGTACTTTGGATTGTGATACTGCCTTTTAGAAAAGTTAATTCTTACAAAACTTCAGAAAATATTGTAGAACTTAGAGAATGAAAAATCAGGAGGATAAGCTAAATATTAATTGTAGGAAGATTACTGAAATCTCAATTTTATGACATGAGCAAACTTGATGCAAAGGCTTTATACGTCACTCAAGTCCTCACAGTCAGCAAAGAGCAACACCGAGATCTGCCGGGCCAGTGACCTTCCAGGACCTGCACAGAAACATGGCCTTGGAAGATCCTGCGAGGAAGAGGACAGGCGAGCCTCAGTACTGCCCATGTTCAGGCCCTACTGACATTGTGCACACTTCTAAATGCCCTTCATAAGTTTTAAATCATTTTTTTCTCAAGGACACATTTTGTTCATTTATTCCCACTTGAATTAAGTAAGGAAAAAAAAAAAACAAACAAAAAATGAGGACATGCTCTACAGTATTTTATACAAATCAAAATCTATTTCTAAAAAATAATATTTAATAAAACACATTTGGACAAAGATGGTTCAGTAAGCAACACTGCTGAACTCCTGCCGGTCCTGAAGTCAGCACTTTCCAACCAGCTTCAGCTTGTGCCCCAGGGCGAACCTCTGACTCTGCGTGTGTGTGTGTGTGTGTGTGTGTGTGTGCGCACGCGCAAGCACAAGCGAGCGCCCATGCATGCACAGGCACAAATGCCATCTCACCAGCCTTCTGTGTGGACACGTCACCATGCAAAGAACATGATATTGTCAAAGCTGGGCGCAGAGGGCAGGGCTGCAAAGGGGGACCGCGGCAGCAGTTACCTAGGCATGTAAAGGACTCTCTCGGCCACCACAAAGCCCACCCTGAAGAAGAGGTTGCTGGCGGGAATGAACGGGAACACCAGGAACGACAAGCCCACGAGGACCTCCTTGTGCTCCAGCCTCTGCAACACACAACGGGGAAGGGCGGGTTAGCTTTGGCCTGCTCCACTTCCACCAGCTTTTCACCACACCACTGCTCTCCTCTCTCATTCCTGGGGAAGGAAAGGTAAGTTAGAACATGCAGACCTTTTTCCCTGTGAGCTCAACGTACCCTACAAAGCCTCAGGCTAGAATCACTGGCAGGTCAAAACGCTCATGGGTGCCCCAGATGCACATCTGCCACGAAAACGTGGGATATAGGCTGCTGTGGCTTGTATCCAGATGTCCCCCCAAGCCTCACGAGGTCACGGGTGGGGGTTGTCCAAGGTGGATGAAGCCATGGCATGTGATGCTGGGACTGATTCATCGTGCAGTGCTAAGATTAAGGCTGCCCACCTGTATGGTAAGTGCTACCTGCTTGGGTAGTCTCAACAGGACACAAGGAACAGAAAGGAAGTCAATGCTTGTTACTTGCTGCTTTTTGTGGCTTCTTCCTGCCATGAACGGCTTCTCCTCTTTGATGCCCCTTAACCATGCCACCCTGCCTTGCAACCAGCTGACTATGTACTGAAACCTCTCCACACTGTGAAACAGAACTCTTTCTTCCTTTACCTCTGCGTGTTTGGTATTTGGTCTCAGCAAAGATAGAAGTTAACTAAGACATTGGCACAATGGTACCAGACACATCTGCTCCTCCCTGTGGGCTGGCCTTACAGTAGCCCTGCTTCTTGGTTCTGGAAGCTTCAGAACTGCTGTCCCCCAGGCACCTGGGGACTGTCCAGAAGCAAAGCAGCTGGACAGAACAAAATATACTGAAAATTCTCTAAGAGAGCTGCTGAAAAAGGAGGAAGAGACGGAGGAGAAAGAGGAAAGGCAGGAAGAGAAGGAAGAGGAAGGGGAGGAGGAGGAAGAGGAAGAGGGGGAGGAGAAGCTCCTTAAGGAAGCAAAGCTCAGTATAGTGGAAATAAAATGCTGATGGTGAGATTTAGACACCAACAAGGGGGCTTGACTGAACTGAAGAGCTTCTAAGCACCTCTCAAATTAAGCCTGGAAAGTAAATTACTGTATCAACATTTTTGTAATAAAAAAACTCATTATAAAAATTCATTAAATTGATAAAAGACCTTTTTCTAGTATTTGAAAAGACTCTTCTTAATCTTTGTGTAATTAGTTAAAAATGTATAAATTAATTTGTAAAGACTTTCATAATTAAACATTTTCTCTTTACCACTCACAACATGTTACTATAAACACTGTAAAAAGCAGTGCAATCCTGTCATTCCCAAGCTGTCACACAGTGCAGGTGGCAGGCCCGGAGGGGGGCCTGCGCGTCCCTGGTGGAGGCACTCCACCCTCTGGTGGTGCTCCCTCGGGGCTCCTCCCCCGAAGAGGTTGATTAAGCCAGCCCTAAATACAGATTTAGCATTCTTCCACAACAATAAAATTGAAGGGCCTAAATTTGTAGCAAATTCTGCAGCAGTTATTGAAGTTGTGCTGCTGGGCATTCTCAGTACTTCAAAGACGGAACACGTACACAGGGCAGAGGTAATATCGCACTGTAAGCCTGTACTGTAAGTGGAAATGCAGCATCTTCAGTGAAGCTATATCGATGATACAGCTATATCTGAAGAGAGTTCTAGCTAAAACAAACTGTAATGAATTGGGAATTATTTTCTCTTCAAAAAAAGTTTAAGAAGAAAATAGAAATTTCTACATTATAATATTGAATGCCTCCTTTGTTACTTTCAGTAACTGGAAAGGCATAGAAGACTTTCATAAATATAAACAAAACTCCCTAAGAGAAATTCCAATTATTTTATGCACAAAAGGATTTTAAACATTTTGGATTTAAACATCTTCCACAAACATCACATACACTAACTATGACATACAGAATAATATAACTCCTGGGAATCGGTCCACACAACCTGGAGTTTTCCTTAAGTAATAATGGTCCCTTCCATTACTAATAATTTCAAGGGTCCAGGACCTTTAGGAGAAAAAAAAATAGTTTATTATCACAAGCCTTCCACTCAAATGGATATACAATAATGTTCTATTTCTAAGATCTATTAAAATTAACAAAAAAAAAAAAGATAAAAGTGAAAACAAGAACAGGTTCATTGTATTTAAACACCACAAGTAATCGTTGTAATTTATAGTTTGAATTTTCAAAGTCATATTTGGTTAAGAACTTAAAGTGCATATTTTAGTAAACATCTCCACAAGAATCTTGTCATAGCAAGAGCAGAGGTTAGGGCTAATACTGAAAATAAACCCCAGCATGTCTGGGGCGCTCTACATTCACCCTGAACCTGTAATTGAGGGGCTTACTGGTATTTTCATGAAAGTATTTTTATTTTTTAGACATAGCTGATCACATCTTTTGATGCTTTTTAAAAGCTGAAGTGCAGTCCACAGAGGCATTCACATGCCTTCGGGAAGGCTTCTTGCCTTCCTGTTATGGGAGGCAATGAGGAGCAGGCTACACACCTGGGCTCAGGTGTCACTCCAAAACCCTGCATAGGTTTCATGTGCCCCCACCACAAGCCTCCTCATTGGCCCTGGGGAAAAGGCTGTGGTCAGAGCCCTGAGATGTCCCTTGACATCCCAGTCGCCTGTCCACAGCTATCCTTACCCTATTGGCCTTCATTCCTGTTCTTCATGAATGGGGAACCCTTTTTCCTTTGGTGACACAGGTCCTCGAGGGCATGGTTGTTCCCTCCCTCCCCAGAGTCAGGAGCCTCTGCACTGGGCAGGACCCCATGGCCTCAGGCTGGGGCCACAAAGATATGGGAAAATGGAGGAGTCATCAGACTGGAAATCCCAGTGCAAGGCTCAACAGTCATCTCCTAGTTTCTGCAGAGCCAGGCACAGCCCCAGACTGGCTGCATCCTGACAGGCACACTGTGTGCTCACTGTCTGACCATCAGCTGCCAAGGGCAGCGAGCTCCCTGATATCCCCTGGTGCAGGGCCCTCACTTTGGGGCCTGGGCACATACTAGCTGGGTAAATCAGTAAGTGAATAAAGGTACTTAGCAAGAGGAGAAGAGGTTAAGGGCTGATAGTTAACTATCTGGGCTTGTAAATGAATAAAGGCTTACAAGGTACACAGTGGGGTCAGGGAGTGTTCATAGCTAGGCACCTTGCAAAGAAGAAGAGAGGGAACAGACAAGGGGAGGAAGACTGGATTAGGTGGTGGGTGACGGATCAGGAGGGTCCTGTGTCCCCTTCCCCCTGTGAGCTGATCTTCCCCCAAGGATGCAGAGAGGAACACTGCGTCCATCATATGAAGAAACAGTGAGGGCGCAGAAACCAGGTTTAGCCTTGGCCTGTACTCCCCCATAATACACTTAGAGTTGCCTTGAGCAGGTGTGCCAGATCTTCCAAACTCCACTATAAAAAGAGGGAGGCCAGCCTCAGCATTCAGAAAGGCATGGTCATCAAGAAGATTTGTTGAGCCTCACAAAATCCCCATTACTGGAGTGATGAGCTGTGGGCTAGCATTCCTCCTGCCCCTGGCTGAGCTTAGGGATCATCCAAACTCTACGTCATTTTATTATCTTATTTTGAGGAAAATAATACTCATGAAAATTCTTTATCTTTAAATTAAATTGCTGATATGCTCGTTATCTACCCTTCTCTCCATTCAAGAGAGATTAAATTTAAAAAAAAAAAAAAAAAAAACCATACTTTTTTCTTGCAACACAAGTCAATTTGACAAGCACGAAACTGCACCATTAGAAAGAAACATGGTAGCACCTTGGAGTGGGAAATGAGGGGGAGGAACTTGATTCTGGGCCCCATGGATCACAGAGGTGGAAATCGGGCTAAATAATTTATTGCTTATTTCAGCCAAGTAAATTCAGGCTGGAATGCAAGCAAAATTCAAGGAGAAAAAAAAATTTGTAGTATTTTTTCAAGGTACACATCAAGCATTCATTTCCAGTAAAAGAGGCAAATGGACATTTACTCATTCTAAATTACATTAGGGAGCGAAGAGACAGGAGAATAAAAGACCCAATGACACAGGGGTTCATAATACATCCTATTTGTCTGGTTATCTCTGTACCTTCAGACAAATCGCTTCTGTGAGCTTTAGTCTGATGATGGGATAGATCAAGGAAAGCAGCTGGTATGTGCGCGAAAAACGTGAGAGATTCACTGTGACAGGCATTAGGTGTGGGTGTCATTTCTTTCTTCCTGCTTGGGAGGAACACACAGAAGGTCCTCTGAGCAGCTGGGAGGTTAGGACTCATCTCAACAGCTGGCATCAGAGCAGACACATCTGGCCAACGAGCACAGAAGCTCCGCAGATCTTGAGCTGGCTCCAGAAGCCGAGTCCAGCCTAGCAGCCTCCATGCACGCCCTCCCCTGCCTGCTCCTCGTTTACTTCCAAGGCATGGGTCACAGACACAGATGCACACACACTCTGGCCAGCAGTGTGCAGGGGGTTGTTCATGAAAATAGGACTCTTCCCTGGCCGACTCAGCCACTGCAGGCTGCTCCCTCCCAGAGAGGCAGAGAACAGGCCTGGGACAGAAAAGATCACCACAGTTACTGTACATATTCTCTCACCACTGAACAAGTTTCTGAGAAATAATACTATGTGTTTAGGGCATAAGAGTGCTTGCAATGTTCTACATATTATGGCTGTATTTCAGCCCTAAGGATTTTGCAGCCTTGGCTCTAGCTGTCTGCAAAGCTAAAATCCTCAGCAAAGCTGGTGGCAGCAGAATGTCCCCCAACCCTGTGTTTAAGGCACACACCTAGCTATCAACCAGCACGGGTAAGGGCTCGCGATGCTACTTTTTACATTGCTGAGTCAACTTCCCCCATGAGACTATGGATTCCTCTATGGTGGTCTCTAAGCATACTTAAGTTTATCTACTGGATGGCACATACATGCCCTGCACTCAGCAAGTAAGTGTCCCAGTAGGAAAAACTGGTAATGAAACAGGGCTACCACCAGGACTCCGTAAGCACTTGCTCAGCCTTTCTGGTACTCATACATAGGGAATCTTTTTAGGTGGAGGAGGGAAATCCTCTGAAATATAGTATTTGCAACTTCATTTGTAGTGAAAGTCTCGGGTCCTTGAGTATCTAAGAGACCTCCTAAGGAGCCCGCAGCACTACTCCCTGCCAGCAAATGCTGGGCATCAGGACACACAGTCCTTCTCCAGGGCTTCAGCTCTCCCTGCTGTGGCTACTGCTTCTTCTCACTGTACCCTATGACCTTCATTGTACATTTTAACAGTATTTAATTTTAAATATTTTGACTATTCAATACATGATTATTAATGTGACCACAGAACCAATTACTTGAATCGCCTGAAACCCACCACTGTTCCACCTGACTGCCAGGGCCAACTGGCCTCACAGGAGGGCCTGCTCTGGCTCTGCTTCATGAGGCGGAGGGTACAGGGCCACTGGGCAGCTCATCCCTGGCTAACTGCCTTTCAAGGGCCATCCTGTAGTATGGCAACGGAAGCCTGAAAGTTTAAAGAAGTCGTAACTCATCTTCACAACTCTGAGGAGACAAGGACAACTGCCCTCTGCTGGAACCCTCACTTGGGATTTCTAGATCCTCCTCAGATGGCTTAACCTGCATCAGCAGCATGCCCCAGAGTGACTGTGTTACTCAGAGACGTCTTTCTTACAGCTGAAAGTTCCTTCAGATCTTCCTGCCCAGCCTGGGGACTGGACACTTCCTATATGGCTTCTATATGTTTTAAGAAGTTTCTGCAGCTCAGCACCCTCCTTGTCCACAGGAAATGTATTTGTGAGGGCTTCCACGTAGGAGTGTCAAGCTGCCCAAGGGATCACAGAAGAGCTCAGCAGCTGGGGACAGCAAATCCGCCTGCGCTCTGCACAAAGTCACTTTCGCTTCCCTCCCCTCCTTGTGGTGTCTCCAGCTCAGCCACCCCCCCCCCCCCCCGTCTGCCTGTCTAGGAGCACAGCTCCTGTAGGAGGCCTCTCTCTGTTACATTCTGAAAATGGGCTGTTCCTCCAGGTCATGCAGAAGTTTCATTCCCAGAGTGTGTTTTAAGGGTATTAACCATGTGGAAATTTAACCTGAGTCTGGTGGAATTTTTGCAAACTGATTAGACCAGACTAGGTCACAGGGCTGGAGATCCCTGACTGAATCCTGGTGGTTTTATGAGGAGGGGGAGAAAGACTCTGCAGACAGAAAGACACACCTGCATTCCCACCATGACACATACCAGGGCAGCCTCTGTCGTGGCATTCGGACACCCAGCATGTAAAAGATAAGCCCTTTTTTCCTTATTGAGTAGTCCGCCCATGGTGCTTTATTACACAATCAATAGTAGACTAATATACTTGGTTAGCTACTGCTCTCATTGCCAGACGTTTGAGGTGGTTCCTGTCTTTGGTCCTCTGGTACCATCACTATTTATTTATTTATTATTTATTGCAGTACTGGGGATTAAACTCAGGACCCTGTGCTTGCCCGGCAAGCACTTATTCTACTGAGCTGTCTCCCCGGGCCCTGACCATCACTATTGATTAAAGGTACTAGCCCTGCCCACATCAGTGCAAAGTATCCCTGCATTTCCTGCCACGACTCTGAGATGAGCAGCACGAGACCGCTGTGTCAGAGCACAAATTTAGGTTCTAAAGAAGGCTCAGCGCTCAGGCGGGGAGCTGGCAGGAGCCTGCCCCAGCACCCCCAGGCTTGGTCCTCTCTACATGGTCTTCAGCACTGTTTTTCCTTTAAGCTTCTGCCCTTGGTTAAACTACCTTTTCTAAGGCCACTGAAATTATAAGATATTTAAAATGTGCAAATACAGTAAAGACAAACACCTTGTTGAGACAGCTTTTCTTCCTCTGGCAAATGAGATAGGAATCAATAGCTCAGTAGTTAGAGAAAAGGAAGTTTTGAATTTCTACTACTACTATACTATAATATGATATGCAACAGAGCATTTATATGACCCCAAAGAGACCTCCAACCTGAACCTACTGACAGTAATGCCAGGGACAGGAGAATAAAGAAACCTGAGGCTGGTGCTGAGGCTCAGCTGCAGCTGCTGCACTCCTTGGAGATTTAACCAGGCTTCTGATTTGGGTCCAAAGAGTCACGATGCCACAGGTGTAGGGCCACCTCACACCTCAAATGTAGACACAGAGCCCGAATGCACCCAGTCTGCAGTCAATGGGATGAGCTGAAGCAGGACAGAAGGCAGCTTGGGTTCAAGATCCCAGCCACACGCTGCCGGCCCATGTGCAACTTGGCTCAAGCTGGAGATGCCTCTTCCTCACTTTCATAAGCTCTAAAATTGACCCATCGGTGCACACAGGGTGAATTTTAACAGTGGAAACGAATGAAGAAACTAGACCCCTCCGAGACAAAAGGAAACCTGTGTGCTCCATGGCTACACAGCCAAGTCAAATGCTACTTCCTCCCAGGCCAAACTTGTTCTGCCCAGAGGAGCTGCCAGACAGGCTAATGAGCACTCTGGCCCACGGAGGGTGAGGGTAGGAGGGCTGGGGGATGGAGGTGGGGTGCAGAGTGGTTGGGCTGGGGTGGGGAGCACCTCTCCATAAGCCGATCTGATCTGGACTCCAGCGGTTCTGTGGCTGCTGCTCAGTTTTCTGCTTGATTTATTTTTAATCAACAGTCTAACTCACAAACACTGGTTTCTGGGATGAAGGCTTCATGTCACACAGGAACACACATGAACCTCTGCAGGGTTAAACAAGTGGGCTCTGAGTCTCCTCACACTGCTTCGATGGCATGGAGTCAGGAAGTCCCTGGGGTGCCAATATCCCCTGCTTCACAGGCCCCTCTACAGGGCTCCAGTGCTGAGACACTCCAGGGACAAACTGTCACAGCTGCAGAATCCTCGGGCAAAGCAATAAGGTGACTCTGGGAAGGACAAGATGGAGCTAAACACACAGGTGAAGTCAGGAGTGAGTCGAGTTTGGAAGCCGGGGAGGAAGAAGCACAGGCCCAGAGAATATCAGATGCATGAGTGTAAACAGCTGTCTCCACCTCTGACCACAGCTCCAGGGTCCAGGTAAGGAGACTCTGCCATCCGAGCAGGAAGCTGCAGACTCCTTTGGATTAAGAGACAGACAAGATGTTTTACTTCTCCACAAAGTAAGTCACACTCACTTGTGGAAAGGCTGATTCATCTAATGACATGGGACTGTTACACAGAAGACAGAGCACTTGTCCTGGATCTAAAATTAACAGGGAGAAAGATCCATAAGAAGCACGTTGCTTTGCTCATTTAGTGGCAATCCAAACAGCTCAAACAGCATTTCCTAGAGACCCTGGTTTAGCATACTTTATCAAATAAATGCAGAGATGTGCCTGGCTTATTTCAGCTTGCTCTGTATGAAAGTGACAAGTTTATTTAATAAACTTCAGAAGTAGCCTACATCAATAGATGAAAGAATCAAGCAAATATGGCACATACACACTATGGAGAACAACTGGGCAGTAAAGTTACTTGTAAGTGAATAAATGCACCCTGAGACCACAGTGCTAAGTGGGATAAATCAGACCCTGAGGTTAAATACTGCATGGTTTCACTCAAGAGAGAAACTCAAAGTACAAACACTTTAGGAGCACAATCAGAGAAGAGAGAAGATGGAGAGGTAGATGGAAGGCAGTCGACGGCCAGAGGGGCAAGGGAGGGGACAGGAGGCGAAAGGGTCAAGATGCTTATGTATCACAAGCACAGGCTAATTAAAGAGGAGAAAAAATAATCAAAATATTTTGAATTAGTTGAAATAATGGCTGACTGAGCTTGTGGAGGTGCTGCTAAGAAAGTGGATTTGATCCTCGTCCAGTGCACTCACCCACAGCCCAGACACCTCATATAATCAAGACCCATTTTCCTGTTTAACTGCATGGTGCTAAAAGCCTGGTAGATAACTGTGGAGGTGGGGAGAAGGCTCTTTTCCCAAATCACTGGCATGACTGAATAAGGGCATCTCCTCCCCTTAACCACAGCCTTTCTGCTGGGCTCACAGGGCAAATTCACCCCGACAAGTGCAAAGTGGCAAAGGATGGTTCTAAAATGCTACCGAACAGTGCTCTTCCCAGGCTCAGCAAACAGCCCTGTTTTCACCATTTCAAAGCACGACAGATGCCTACGCAAACAGGCCAAGTCCCACAGGGTGACAACAACCTAGATCCCTGAAGATTCCGCAACAAAAGGAAGCCGTAGCCTGACGTCAGGGGAAAGGAGGCACCTCGCCCGACATTCACTAGGCAGAAATTGTATTTTTCTTGGGAAATGCTCACAAGATGGTAGGTTCACTGTGCTAAAGAAAAGCTGAGATTCGCTGTGCTTCTCCAGCGAGCACCGCACTTGCTGCCCTCAGTTCAAGTGCTGCCCGGGCCTCGAAAGGGCTTCAGTGTATAATAAGCAGAAAATTAAAGTTCACTGCCAGTCACCCAAATCCAAAGGACTGCGATGTGCTGGAAAAGAGAAGTTTCAAAGTGATGCCAGGGAAGCTGACATTAATATTTCCCCCAGTTGTTTTGTGCCAGAGTCCTGGGTTGTAAGTGGACAGAGCCAATTTGGCCATTTAAAGTTGCCAAATCCTTTCATAAATAGTGGCGGCTTCTGGCAATTAGAGGCATATCAGATACAAAACAACAGTAAGTCTGGATGAAACTGCCAAATGCAGGACCACTTATTGTAGTTACACACTTGCTAGTGGGACTCCCCCGCACCCTCCCACTGTCCCCACATCTGCCGCACCCTCCCCCCACAACAGAGGTCCTGGGAGGAGCTCAAGACAGGGCACCAGGCATGGCTCACTGTGTACCCAGGCACAGCTCACTGTGCTCTGCTGAATGTCTTCTTACAGTCAGAAGTTAAGGAGGTGAAAATATAATTTTTTATCTGCTACATTAAAAGAAAAGTGCATGTGGAGAGATCCACATGGCGCCACTGTGGCCTCCCTTTGGAACGTGCCATTTGGTGCACAATGAATCTGATGAGTTCTGGCCCAAGGACAAGCTGCTAAATCATCATGCCGTGATCCAGCACGGCTGAGCCCCAGAACAACAGCTCATCTTCCCAATGACCACTTCCTCCTTCTTCCCCACTTCAGCCCTGGATACTTCCTTTACCTTTCTGCACACACACAAGCAAGCCTCCACTCAGCTCCTTGTGCAACACTAATCCTGGCCCTCCAACTCTACCCCTATCAAAAGTCCATAAAGTCTCAACCTCCCTGTCTCAGGTCCGAGATCTGCCCATCTCCCTTGGATTCTCTCCGTGTTCTCCTCAATAAAGCCCTTTTCTATCCTTTCCTTTTACTTCTGCTTCTCTGCTATCACTGCCAAAAAAACTAACATAATCAGTACTGTAGGTGACAGCCACCTCCCTCACTTCAACCTGACTCAGCACTGAGATGTGTCCAACACATACACATTTTTACAGACAGTGTGCAGAGACACCGGTAAAGTGGTCCTGAGACCTTATGTTCCAAAAAAAACTGGCTTCTAAGGATCCTTTTCCAGGTGGTATTGCTAAAGACAGAATTAGGAAATTCTTTTGCTAATGATGCTATGATTGCTGTTGTCTTTGGAGCTACAAAGAAGGCAAGCAGGACTGTGTCCATCCACTGTCCACCGATGGACTCGCCACATGCCCATCCATCCTCATACCTTTCAATGCCACTTACAAGAAAAGAAGTTTTCACATTCCAATAAATCTGAGAAGAACCATTTTGTAGGTACTTTTTTGGCAAATTCACAAGGTTTAGGGCAGAATATAGGCTCTGTGAAGTTCTATGATAAAGAATATGCTTGACACTTTAAACCTTATGCTTCTGAAAACACATTTCATTAGAAAATAATCATTTGGAATAGCCTTCCTTATTATTTGGTATGATGCTACAGCACGTAAGAAAAACTGGTACAAACTGCTCTAAGAGGATTAAATTACAAGCTTTCCCACCAGAGCATTTCTATAACCTGTCCTAAAAATTCACCACATTGTCTGACCAACAACAGTTTCTACTGTGCCTCCAGCCCTGGATGAGACACACTTTCCGCTGCTCTGTCCTTGAGAGAAGTAGATGCAGCTGAGAACCATCTTCTATGAAGCCATCGTAGTCTGGGCTCCAGGAGAAGAAGTCCTGAGAGCAGGAAGGTTTCCCAGACAGTGAGTCAGGTTCCAACTACATCTGAGTCTGTAAGGACATGAGGAGCATGAAATAGATGTGGAGTGAAAACCAGGCTCTTGAAGGCCATCACGGGTGCTTATGTTGCCTTCATCTCCAGGTTCGGCTTGTTGGGAAACAGCGAGTGGCTAAGATCAAGTCCCTATACCTCATCTGTTTTCCTCTCTAAATGAGCCAGCCTAAGCTTATATGTTTCCTACAAATACATTAAGATCATTCCCACTTTAATCAGATTTTAATCCATATGGTACTAGCTGCCATGGGTCATGCTTCTCAAGTGCCTGGTGTGGACCTACCAGTGACACAGGTGATACAATGTAACTATCAAAGAATTCCCTCCAACCCATGTGTCATGTCAAACCATTGCTAAAATCTCCCCTTTCTTCTGCTAGGGTTCTCTCAGAATCATGAGGTCACCAATTACTCATCCAACAAGTATGTTTTCTTTCTGTTGAAAATATCATACTTAGAGGTGGTCACTTCAGGGGTTTAGCAATCACTGTCATCTTTTTTTTTTTTTTTTTTAGGTACCACTCTAGGCTCTTTGGAATACACTAGTGACAGAAAAATCCCTACCCTTCTTCTAGAGAAGGAGCAAAGTGGGAGGGAAAATGAACAACAAATATACATGAGTAGATCCGGTAAGGGGTATCCAGACAGTAATGTGGGCAGGAAGTGAGATGCAGTTCCAAGCAGTCAAAGTAGCCCTCACTGAGAAGGGTGATGATGGAAGACTCAGTGAGAGGAAGGAGCTGACCACAACACTCTCTCTCCCTCATAACCCTCTCTTTACAGGAGGAAAGAGTTCTGGGAAAAGCAACAGAGATAACAGGGTAGGAGCAGGATAAGGTATAGTCAACCAGAACTTTTCTGGCTGTAACAAAGTATGACTGACTCTGAGAGGAACAAGAAGCTACTAAACTTTTTTTTTTTTTTTTATGGTGATCCAACTCAGGAACTTGCACTTGCCAGGCAGCTTCTTATACCGTTGTGCTATCTTCTTGGCCCAAGAAGCTACAAGAATAACTGAAATAATAGGTGTGCACAGCCAGATTTACATTTTGCAATATCTACTCTAGGCTGTGTGTGGAGAGGAGAAGGGACCCTGATGTGGGCTGGAGCAGGGAGACTGACCAGCAGACTGCGACTCGCAAGTGGGAGGCAGACCACTGTGCTGGGGACAGTGGAGGAGGTGACAGGCAGGGGTTGGGATCAAGGCATTTTCACAGTGTGATTGACAGGATATCTTCATGGATGTGACAAGGCATTTGAGAAGAGGTGAGGACGAGCAAACACTACAAATTTCAGTGTTGGCAAACTGGGGAGAAACACTGCTAAGAGAATCACCTGGTGGTAAATTCAGGAGTGGAATGTGAGGCTGAACATGAGGAATCCACACGGAGACCCAGCCTCAGCACACAGATGGCACTTAGCAACTCAGGGCCCTGAGCACAGTTTCCTTTATACCTATACATGACCGGGAAAAATGATGAAGACCCCCATAAACACTGTAATGTGAAATAATGTAGTTATGTAACCATTAAGGGTATACAAACATTAAGGACATACAAATACTCTATTCCAGTGGTGGTGAATCAATGCATATTGCAATGTTTTCATTAAAAGTTCTAAAGGATTTGCCACCACTGCCCTATGCTTTCTTCCTGATACTCTATGCTACCTCTTTAGGCAATGCATATACAAAAACATGGAATTTGAGGTGGCTTTAGAGTTGTTTTCTACATCGATTCTCCCTGTGCTACCCTTCTCTAGGCTGGCTAGGCACTGCTTCTGCCCAGCATCAAAGAATCTCGGCATCACTTCCTATCTCCTTTGCAGTTTCCAGTTCCATGAGGAGTCCAATAGGCTTTCCATCTGCAAGAGGGCGGATGGCCCGGAGGTAACTGCATTAAGCAAAATAAACCAGAAACAGAAAGACAGCCATCTTGTGCCTTCTCTCGTGTGGAAACCAGTGTTGTCTCCCCATGCTATGTTTGGTGTTAAAACATGTAAGCACATTACTGGCCCTAGCTCTTGAAAAAACACTTTAAAGAAGTTTTTTTGTTTCCAAGATGGAAGGTGAAGGGAGTGGGGAGGGAGTGTTAGTTTTCATAAGCAATGGTAATGTCTTCTTATTTCTGCTACTTTAATCTCTGAGCAATCTTAACTGCAGATTTCATGGCTTTCTTAGAACAAGATGGAAGAAAGTATGCTGCTCTAAATACAGACTTTGGGCACACACCTATGATCCCAGCACTTGGGAGGCTGAGAAAGAATTTGAGGCCCGCCTAGGCTACAGTGAGTTCAAGGCCAGCCTGAAGGACACAGCAAGACCCTGTCTCCAAAAAGCAAACTTCTCTTAAATACAAACTTTATGTTGTTATGGAAACACAAAGTTCAGAATAGCTCTGGAAGCTACAAAAATATCTTTTGATTTTTCCAAGTTTAAAAATAATCAGAAGTACTGCAAAGCTAAGTGGCAATAGTTAACCTTTATGGGAGTGTGAATCATTACATTAAGAAAATTCACAAATGTTAAAAATTAAAATTACCTTTCAAAAGTGGCACCTTTGGAGTAAACGCATTCATTACAAACTAGGAACTCTTGCTGAGAATCACAAAGCTTGGGAGTCAAGAAAAGGAAATAAACTTGTGAGTGATACCTGAAAACTTTTCCTTTATACAACTACCAAATTCTTCACTTAATTCAGTGACTCGTCCACCTGGGAGCAACGCTCCGAGGGCAAATCGTTCCTATTAACTGGTGTGGCTTGTGATCATATAATGGGCCTAAGAAGGAGAAGAATAAACAAATGATTGAATAGCGTGGAAATATTTCAGCAGGAAGGAGCAGAGTGAGCTCAGGTATGAGCCAGCTGTGCGTCACGGAAGCGATGTGTACCGAGTCCTACAAGGAGGACAAAGTCACAAGCAACACGTTAATCACCGACCAAAGGACAGGCTCCAGAAGACTCTGCTCAGGGCTCTGACCACCCCATGGCCGTAGTGAACAGCTGTGCTGGAGTGTCTGTCCCCCCACCCACACCGAGGGGAAGAGAGAAAGCCAGCAAAGGCAGCCAGAGGTGCTAAGGGGACAGAAGAAGGAAGCATGGGCTGGGAGCTGGGGCTCAGTGGTAGCGTGTGCTCAGCATGTACGCAGGTCTGTATGGATGGACGGATGGACAGATGGACAGATGGACAGAGATACACAAATATTTATTCCTTTCCTAACTGTTTTTAACTAAGCTTAAATTATCTTTAGAAACATCCATAATAAGTTTTGAGTTTGGATGTTTAGAGCTGATTAACTCCAATGTTCATTTGTATACATGCAGATGGTATTTGGAACTACTTTCCTCTTAATAAACATTACATTTTAACCCCAGAGAGATGTTCTACTGTATCATGATGCACTGTTACATTTGAACATAACACCAAAGCACACTATACACTATGCTTTGGCATTCAAAGCCTGACAGTACATTACTAGCATTAGCTCTTCCAACAAGAATAGAAAGCTCCTGTGCCCCAAGCTGAGGATGAAGGGGTGGTGGAGCGGAGCTTTATCTCCACAGGCAATAGCAGTGGTAGGGTGTGGTGGTGCACCCCTGTAATCCCAGCACTTGTGAGGCTGATGCAGGAGGACTGCTTTGAGTTTGAGGTCAGCCTGGGCTCCACTGTGAGTTCAAGGCCAGCCTGAACTACATTACAAGAATCTGTCTCAAAACAAACAAACAAGCCCCCTAAAGACCAGTAACATCACACAGGTTCTGACTGTACAGCATAAGAATGTCTTGTCTCTACAACATATATATACATATTTCAGTCAACTAGATTTCTGTTTTCTTTCTAAGATTTACCTGCCTATAAAACAGAGACAAGAGCCTTTCTGGTACTTCTGGAGTTAAGGTGTGACAACTTCATGATGACAGTGACAATGACGACAACCACACAGCAGCTGCAAGGTATTCCTCATTCCCTGTGCCTGCCCGTGCCTGCGCCAAGCATGTCTATGGCTGGCATCTTACTGTGGTCCTGCAGGCTGCCAAGGAGCCACACGGCACTGGGGGGCACCCACTCCTGCCCACAGGCCCCTCAGCCTCCCAGACCAATGGGGCCGCCCCCTCAGGAGGAGACGAGCTCTCAGCCTCAGCAGGCCATGACGAGTCTGAAGGCAGACTTCAGAGTAAGGCAGAATCACCCAACTGAGACGCTGCACAGTCTGTTGCAGACAGCCAACAACAACAGAAAACCAAAGGAGCTTCAAATGCACTCCACCTTAAGATAAGGCACAAATCCAGCCCCTCTCCTTGACACTGTTTCAGGTAAAGGGGGAAGCCCATTTTCAAACCTATCATAAAAATGATATGAATGAAGATTCCAGCTTCACATCACACTGGGGGCCACATTGACCACAGCTACCAACCTGGAAATCTGACAAGCAGCAGAAGACCGTCCTCCAGGAACAAGGTTCAAGTGGAGAAGCCATCACAGCCATGCCAGCGGTCACCACAGCCTCACTTGGGGACGCAGCACAGCCTGCACACTGGTGGGCTGGAAGTGCAGCAAAGGGCAGAGGTGCACTAGCACAGGAGGACTGCACCGACTGAGATTAGGCAAAGCACAAGGGGATGCTGTTGGCTGAGAATGGCAACTAGAGAGAGAAACACTGTCAGCCAGAGGAAGATAAGCAGCAGCCTGGCTTCCGGCCATCCACTGTAGGAGACACTTCCAGGTCCTCATCTCGGTCCAAGAAGCCAATATTTGTAATCCCAAAGTTACATTACTGGAATCCCATCAAATTGATTCCAATCTACCACTTACAATGCAACCCACGGCGAAAATAAAGACACTAAATTATATCTTCAATGATCGGGGACTCAAGGGGCTCTAAGTCCAGCCATGAAAATAGCTTTTTGGAACCAAGAGAGCGACACAGGGCCTCACCCAGTTTTATTCAGTGGGGGAGTAGCTTGAGGATTGACTGAGAACTGTGGGAAAGAGACTACTATGAGCTGAGCTAGGTGAATGGCCTAAATTTACCTCTGCGATATGCAGAGAGGATATGCAGAGAGAGTAATCTGCATTATATAATATCTAATGTTTTGGTAAGTCTAGTGCTTCAGCTTTGGTGTAGCCTTTCAAGTCCCAGGAAGTCATAGCCTCTGTCTCGAGGCTCGATCCCAGCTGGCACCGCGGAGCATTAGCTCTACCGTCCTGTCTCAACCCAGCTCACATTAAAGAGCAGCAGGTATAGGTTACCAGGGAAACACGCACACCACCTTCAAAGACTATCACCAGCACCTCAGCTAGACCAATACACATTGCTTAAGGCCAATTGAAGGATAAACAGAAGTCCTAGCCAGCTCTGTACACAACAATACAAGGAAATAGAGTCAAGCTCAGTCAAAATGGAGACAATTGCTCTTCTTTCAAGGAGAGCTGCTCAGGTGGTCCTCCACAATCCACTACTAAAGGTAACCTTTCCCCAAGCTCAGGTTCATTTTAACACTTGGCATATTAAAACATGATGCTTACTTTACTAGGTTTTGTAACAGCTATTCTGGACTCAGCGATCTAGAACAATACCATTACCCACTACTTGGCCCAGCTGAATGCAAAATAATTTGCAGAAATTGGAAATCATGTTTAATGAACTGTGTGTGCCTGTGGTAGTCTCATGTCCTAGCTGAAGGGAGGCTGATATGCTACAGTGACAAAGGTGAGGAGCTGCAGCACCGTGTGAGCAGCCAAGTTTCAGATGCTTACTACCTTGTGTTTAGAGGACAGCGCTCTACCTCTCGGTGGATCCCATCACGCTGCTCTGATCATCCCATAAGTGGCTCCAAGTCCTTTGTGGAAGGAGGCTCAGAGGTTCATAGGCAAATAATGGCTTTTCAGTATTTGCTCCACTCCCATCTCACCCCCTGGCCAGCCACTGTGGGATTTATTCAGAGATTAGGCTGAAATCTGCCCATTAGGGTAGGTCCACTCCACTGGTGAGCAGGCAAGAGTCCAATCAAGCTGGGGGCAGGCAGGGGAGGAAGCCCTTGAGAAGAACGAAGTCCTCCCCGCCACCCCCATTCAGTGAGGGCACAAACTGTCCCTACCCCAGCTTACCCCTCTACTGCCACCCTGTCATCACTGGCAGTCTCAGCCAGCCTGCAGACTCCTGCCCATGGGCTCTGGGGAGCTGGCTTGCTTTCCTGGCCTCACAGCCTGTGAGTCAGACTGACTACAGGGAACAATGCAGATGAATCTGAGAGTGGGCAGGCAGGGTGGGACGCAACCACAGCAGTGATTAAAAATGAAACAAACGAGAAACTCGGAAAGGTCCACACCGAGAGAAAGTGAGCAGGGCAAGCAACAGTCCCAGTGCTTGACATCCATGCCTGCTACTCCTCAGGCCATACCAGGGAAGCCCGGAGTTGTCACCCCATCATCAACCCCTTCTTCTCGGGTTGTGCTTTCACTAGTATGCTACAAGATTACAAAAAGTATAAAAATCCCTTAAGGCCTGAAATGTCCTGTGAGAATGTAAGGAAGAACCAGTAATAGATAAATTACTCTCAAATATAGTATCATATTTCCTCTGTGATGCAGCAAAAATACATTAGAGGCCTGGGAAACAAGGAGCAATAAAGAAGAGGCCCAATGGTTAAAGTCCCTAAACAATCCCAATCTGACTGGCTACTTTCCTGATACATGGCACCTTTTATCATACGTCACCAGTATGATGAAGTCTGTAAGAGCCAGAAAGGCAAACTCAAGTGCCTTTCAGCCTATGGTTCTCGTATCTAGAATCATTATTCACAGAAAAGCCTGGAATAGACGGCCTTGTTGGCAGACATATCCCTTCTCTCTACTGGACATTCATTCGCAGAGCAGCATACTTACTGCAAAGGGTGGGAGCAAGCTAATTCACTGTAAAATTCCTGATCAAGAAGAACCCAAGATGAGCAGGGTCCTGAGTTCAATCCCC
>NW_004524580.1:1452468-1480068 GCF_000260255.1 Octodon degus
GAGGAGGAGGAGGAGGAGGAGGAGGAGGAGGAGGAGGAGGAAGAGGAAGAGGAGAATCCAAGCCAACATTGCATTCTGGATTATTCTCCAGGCTGTGAACCAGAAGCCCAAACACATGCTTAGCAAGGATGGTGTGAGCAGGAAGAGGAAAGGAAGGAAAGCACAGAACGGGGCAAGTTCTAAATGTTACAAGATGCAAAGGGAGCTCTTTTATGATTAATAATAAACTGCTGTGAAGGTCTTGAGTTTCTCATGCTATGAAAAGAGGACAAGCCAGAGTCACTTCAGTTATTTCTAAAGAAATGCAGCATTTAGATTCTGGACCTAGTTCTCCCACTTGTGCTGGATATGGTCTCACTGAAGTCCAACTCCCCTCACATTGCTCATCCACAGGAACAGCCCAGCAGGGCGCTGAGGGGCCCCAAAGGGCTCAGCAGACTAAAGAGCCTGCTCAGGCAGGCACATGGACAGAGGCTGAATCCCAGGCGTGCCATGCCAGCCCCACCCCCAGGGCACACTTAGAGGGAAACTGAGACTGGGCATGGTGGTGTCTATAATGAAAAAAAAGGCAGATCACTGAGTCCAACCTATGTAGTAAAATCCTGTAGACCCTGTCCTAAATACAGGAAAGAAAAAGAAAAAAGAGAAGAGCCACAATTTGGAATGGCTTCTAACTTAACTTCTACAGAAGAAAGAATCTGATCTTGTTTTCAGTATGCGTAACATGCACCTGAGCAGACGCTCCATCTTCGTGGCCAGTGCAGGTAGGCTTGAGGGAGGGGAAGTTAGGGAGAGGACCCAATGGCTGTCTCATTTCTTACACGTGTTCATTTGTAGCTCTGTAAATTTAGTTACTGGATATTAATAAAAATACAAGTAAGTACAAATACATTTGTCACAGGATAGAGTGCCAGCCTTTCCACACCTCTGGCTGGTAACAAGGCCAGAAGACAGAAGGGTTTTGATAAACTATCACTATCAGTGAGAATAATACCCAAAATGATTCTCCCAAATCCTGATTAGTATTAGCAGAGGAGAGGTCTGTGTATCTTTTAGGCCTAGAAGTAACTTTTCCTTTAATTCTTCCTGCTGTATTCCCACCTCACTCACCCCACCCAGCCCCCAGAAGTGAAGAACGAACCTGGACTCTGCTCTAATCTCATCTCCTGCCACACCTGGTCAAGAAGACCTGAGCACACCACAGAGACAGGTCAAGAAGAAGATGGTGGAAGCAGGAAATACAGGCATAGTGGTAACACAACATATGTCCACAACATACACACATGCACGCATGCACGCACATTGTTTCCTAAGCTCTACCTTGCTTGATCTGTTCCCGCCTCCTGGCTCTCTGAATGTTCCAGGCATTCCTGCCCCATCCGCCAAAAATGCTCCCTTACCCCTACTGGCTTTGTGCCTCTCACCTGTCTGTGAGGTCAGTCCTAACTTTTTTGCAGCACTCAACACACAACAGAGAAAGGTAAACGTGAAGTATGTAAGTGCACTCTCTGTGTGGGCAGAGCCTTTGACTTTGTTTACTGTTCCAATCCTACCATAAACAGGCATTCCTTCCATACTAAGATAATAAAAGAGGAAGAAGTACAATGGTGTCTCAGTTCATGAACAAGCCAAATGGGACAAGAACCAAATCAAATTCAATAGTAAGGTTTGATGTTGACTTTATAGGGAAATTTGATTCCATTTTCATCCAATTCACTTTGTAACCAGAGCTGTGGAGAGAATGAAGCTCGATAACCGAAGTCCCAAGGTGAGGCTGAATGGAATAGTTCTTATAAGCCTCAGCCCAGGCTGGTCTTGCAGGACTGCGACTCAAGCAAAAGTGAAAACAGAACTATTCTCCACGATTTTTTGGCCTTGATATATAGGACGGCTGACCCAGTAATTTCCTGTTTGACACTGTTTTGTAGTCCTATGTAGCACATTGGAGACAGGAGCCTACTGTCCCAAGGGAGCAAAGAACAAGAAACAGAGCCTGAGGAGAGCTGCTGTCTCCTGTAAATTCCTCCAACTGGGATACAAGGTCACAGACAACCGCATTTCTTGGAGGGGCCCAGTCTGTCCTTTGGTCCTTCACCTAGGATGTTACCCACTAGGCTGTGTGAACTTAAGAGTTTGATGAACACTGGAGGGCAATGTAAAGAGCAGTTTATTTAGACCAATTTAGTTACACGCATTTGTTACCCTGTTTTTAGCCCTCAATAAATGTGAGAAGTTTCAGTGGATCAGGACTCAGTTAAAAGTGGGACTACGCTGGGGAGACCTTTGTGGCTATATTAATCCAGTCTTCTCGTCATTTCTTTGGACTCTGGTTTCATACAACAGTCTTATTATCTCAATAAGTCTTATTATTATATCTGGGAATGTAAGATAGTACGAACTGAAGACTTATTCATACAGTACGCATTCTTAAGACATTACTTTAGGTGGACATCCTGGGCTTATGGTGCTGACATTATTACCCATTTGGCACTTGATACTTCTTCTCGATAAAGGCGACTCTCCATGGAGGAATAGTTCAGTTTCTAGCATCTGGTCCTATTGGTTACTGTCATGCTATCAAAACCCTTAACACTGCATTTTTAGTAATAGATCACCAAACACAAAATACAGGATTACTCTCACTTTCAGAGGTTCCAACCAGGAGAACCCAACTTTTAAGAGTGATTCAGAGGCCAGGGATATAGCTCAACGGCATAAGTGCCTGCCTGGTAAGTACAAGGCCCTGAGTTCGATCCCTAGAACCAAAAAAGGACTGATTCTCATCTCTCCTTTTGTGTGTTAAAAAAAATCAGGAAAAGAAAAGTCAGAGTGCAAAAACATTAGCTAGAATCCAAGTCTTACTTCCAACCTCTGAAAGGAGAAAATAAGCATCAGTAGCCTCTAAGGACTGCTGCAGAATCTGATAAATGTCTGCACAGAATTTCTGAGATAAAAGCCACCACAGAGGCCCTATGTGTAAGTATCAACACAGCCGCGATGCCATGCTAATTTCTCAGGAAGCACTGAAGAGACTTTGAAAGAAATTCCATGAACCAAAAGAACAGCCTTCCAAAGGAGAAGTCCCATTTGGTCATCATGATATCGAGGGCACTTCACAGAGTGGCGAAGCCCCTGTGACCTGAGTCTTCTACAGCGCCACCATGAAAGTTTGGATCTCACACAGCTGACAATGGTGACAGCTGTGGGATGTACCACTTCCTTTAACTAGCTGAGAAGGAGTCAAGGAAACCATTTCTGGTGCACTGAGCCAGGCTCCATTTCATTTGCTCCTGTAGATCAGTTACGGCGCAACAAGGCGCCATGCCGTGAGCTATGGCCAGACTCTGGTAACACCACCTCACACTCACACCTCAACATTAGCTACTGCTGCTGAGTACGTGCTTTACAGGTATCCGATACCTGGAAAGATCAAAGATCTAATTGAATATTCACTTTTTGATACCTTTTAAAATACTTTAGGCTGAAGAGCAAGCAATGTAATATAGGGAATCAATATGGATTCTGTTCAATGCCTGCTCTTGGCAGAAATACGGCAGTGAACAGAAAACAAAACTCCTGTCCTCGTGGGGGATTGTGTTTCTTGTTGGCTGAAACAGGGAACAGATAAATAATAAATAAAATAACCAGTTTATACAGCTACTTAGAAACTAAAAGTGCAGAGAAGAACAGTTAAAAAGTAAAAGGGGGGCACAAAAGGAGCACAAATCCGTGGCTGCATCTGAGGCTCAGTGGCAAGGCCAGGCCCTGCAGAGGCGAAGTCTGAGCACACCCAGCAGGCCACTGCTTCCCAGGAACAGGTCTTCACATTATCCTTACTTTATAAAACTTTTCTACACAAAAGTGATGAGGATGGTCACTTCACAGTGTGTGAGGAAAATAATCGCTTCAAAATGGCACAAAGAAAACTGGATAACCGCATGCAAAAGAATGATATTGGACACCACTTCACAGGCAAAAATTAATTCAAAACAGGTCAGTGAGCCAAATGTGAGCTAAACCCATTAGCCTTGTAAAAGAAAACATAGCCCTAAATCTCTGGGAGCTCAGATGTGGCAATGCATTCTTAGATCTGACAATAAAGACAAGAACAACAAAAAGAACAATAGATAATTTGAACTTCATAAAACTTTAAAAATTCTGTTCATCAAAGGATGTGAAAGGATGTTAAAAGACAACCTATGGAGTGAGAGGAAATATTTTGGAATCAGACATCTCTCAGAGGTATAATATCCTGAACTAAAAAGAATTCTTACAACTCAATAACAAGAAGATACATCCTACAGATACAGTTGGGCAAAGGACCTGAACAGGTGCTTCTCCAAAGATGAGGCATGTGTGGCTGATAACATGAAAAGATGTTCAGTGTCACCAATCATTAAGCAAATGATCAAATCTACAATGAGACATCTTGTCCATGCATGAGGATGTTTTTAAACAAAATGACAAAAAAACAAAGTGTTGGCAAGGATACAGAGAAATAGGAAGCCCTAGGTATTGCTGATGGGAATGTACCATAGGGCAACCACTGTATAGGGTTAGAAGATTGGCTTGGGAGTTGCTCAGAAAGTCAGAAACAATTATATTATGACCTGGCAATTCCACTTCTAGTTATACATTCAAGAGAAGTGAAAATACGTGTCCACAAAAAACACAAATATATGCAGAAGCATTATTTGTGATAGCCAAAGGTAGAAAAAACTTGAATGCCAATCAGTGGATGACTGGAAAGAAAAATTATGGTAGATATAAATAACAAAATACAATTTAGCCACAAAAGGAAACAATACATTGATACACCCTTCAAATTTGATGAGCTTCATAAATATTATGCTAAATATAAGAGGCCAGGTACAAAAATCACCTATGGTACTACTGCATTTACAGTAATACCTTGGTTTATGGACACTTCCTTTTGCAAACAATTCACTTCACAAACAAAAGCATTTGGCAGAATTTTGCTGCCACTGGCAAATTCTGCCTTGAGTGACAATCATGACCACAGCCATCTCTGCCAGACAAACACAAACGCAGCCACAGTTCCCCAAAGTATAAAATGCATCAAGTTTGTAAACTGAGGTACTACTGTAGGTGATATATGCAGAACAAGCAAACCCACAGGAATAGAAATCAGATTAGAGGTTACCACAAGCCAGGGGCAGGGACAGTCACATATGGTCATGGGGCTATGTGTGAAAAGCCCAGGAACTCTAAAAAGCTGGTGGATACACTGTGCTCTGAATATACCACTATATGACCCTTTTAAGTGGTTAACTATATGGTATGATTTTCATCTAGATAATGAAATAAAATGCTTAATCAATTGAAAGTTTGGGACCTGTACTTAAATTTTAGTTCTGCATTCACTGCAGTGTTTAATCTATCTGTGACATTTCAATCATGTCTCACAGCTCTCCTGAGGTACACTTTACATGCAATAGAGTTCGTGCACCTCAAGGGCTCATGCTGGGGAGCCCTGTGAACATGCAGCCCAGCTACCAGTCCCACAATCAGACCTCAAGATGCGTGCAGTGCCTCCAAATGTTCTTTCAAGTCTCTTGACAACTGACCCCTACCTTCACATGTTGTCCTTCACTGTAATTCTGCCTTTTTAAAGATTTGATCTTAGTGAAATCATTTATTATTGCTTCAGGCTATAATATAATAAATATAGGACATATTTATTCAGAAACAGGAGTCATCATTTTTGCACAGATCCAAGGGCAGACAGAGCTACAGTGTGTTTCAGCAAGGGACAGTGGAGGGGAACTTCCTGGGAACTGGGCAGAGGCGATATGATCTTGCTTCACTTGTTCTGAAGCCTGCACTGGCTCACTCGTGCCTCTGTAGGTGGAAGACTGCCTGCGTCATTGTGGCTTTCTTGTGGCAGTCGGCACAGTGTCTTTGAGAACAGGGGTGATTGTTTAGTCATGCATTCAGCCATTCAACTTCCAAAGTGAGGGTCCACGGGACATGTGTTATGCACGTTTTTGCAAGTTCTATTACGTACTCTGAAATGTTCACCTTCTTTGACTTAGCACACTGTGTCTAAAGTTTGTCAATTTGAGTAATTTTTTTTTTTTTGGTTTCTTTTTTTTCCATTTGAGTAATTCATCATATTGAGTTTGCACATTTGCAAGCAAAGATAATAATAAAAAGCTTCCATTTTTCAGCTACTATTAAAAAAACTACAGGACCTCTTCAGAGTAGCTCTTTTACTCCCCTTGTAGTTGGGACAGGATACTGGACATCTGTAACTTAAAGGAGGAAAAGTTTATTTGGCTCACCACCCAAGGAGGCTTCAGTCCTCGGTCAGCTGATGCCAAGGCAGAGTAGCATGGCAGGGGGCCTGGCAGAGGAGAGCTGCTCACGTCATGGAAGCAGGAAAGCAGAGTGAAGGGGAGACTAGGAAGAGATAACCCTCCAGGTCACTTCCCCAGTGACCGGACCCCTCGCACCAAACCCTACCTCCTAACAGGCCTGTAGTCCAACTGCAGTCCAACCAAAGATCCTGCCTCGGTCAGCATGAGGCTTGCAGGGGGACAGCTGCATAGAAACCTTAACAGCCCATCCCTGGTGCCCAAAAAGCTCACACATTTCTTTTTTGTCCTTAGTCCATCTCTAAGACTTGCCAAAGTCCTAATTTTTCTAACACTGCTAAAAAGTCCAAGTTCAAAGGTTTCTGAGATTTAAGGTGAACTCTTAGTTGTAAGTCCATATTAAAAAGAAAGTTAAACACCTCCAACATCTAATAGCACATGATAAACATTGCCATTGCAAAAGGGAGGAAGAGAGACACAGAAAGGAATGGAACCACAGTAAGACTCAAACTCAGCAGGGCACAAATTAAATTCCTTGATTCTGTGTCCAGCACCCAGGGCACACTGTGGTGAGAAGGAACCACATTCAGTGAGGGCGGCCCCACCCCAATGGCACTGCTGGTGTCGGCAGCTCCCATGGCTCCTCTCAGGCTGGCTTTGTTCCTTCTTTGCAGTTTTCCTCAGATGATCCATGTTCATGCTTCTCCAACCTTCTGGGGCCTCTACTGACTCTTCAACTTCACATTCACAGCTTCACACACTAACTTCTTCAGGGCACCCTGCCTGGCCTCCCAGGCTTTCTTCTGAAATCTGGGTGGAAGCCTTGCTGAGCCCACAACACTTACACTGCATGAGCATAAAATCATCACTACACAGATGCTGCCAAGGGCTGCCTCTAGGTCTAGCAGATGCCAGCCCTCCTTGGATCACAGCAGTAGAGGTCTGCCAGGATGGCTGAGCACTGAGACTGGAATCCCAGGAAGCCAAGGAAGAAATGCCTTGGGGCTCTCTTCTCATAGCAAAGTCTTTCACTTTTGCAATTCTGAGCCTGGAAGGGTCTGTCCTGTGATGTCCTCCAGCCATCTTTTCTACTGTCCTGCTGTAAAGTACCTGGCTTCTTTATAATGCTAATCTAGCAACCAAGCCATCCTCTGCTCCAGTTCTGAGGACACCAACTTTACCAAAGCTTCCTCACTGGCTAGACTCAAAACATTTCAAATCATTCAACTGGGCTTTTTGTATACAGCAGGCTGAAAGGCCCCAACATTAGCCATGCCACAGTGTCAATACTAGAATGCACTGAAATTTCCTCCAACAGATTAATTAGTCCACTGCCCTTAATCTCAGAATCTCCAAAAGTCTCAGGACATGATCACAAGGCAGGCAAATTTCCTGCCAGAGGATAACTCACATGGGCAGGAGTTTAACTGCCAATGGAGTCCTTCTTGACTGAAGCCTCGTGAGCCTAGTTCTTTCCAGCTCCATTATGGTCAGTACTCTGGTCCTCTGAGCTCTGACCAGAAGCGCCCATTAGACTCAGCCCACAGCAGCCCAACCTGTGTATGGGTTGAAGAATTCATTCCAACTTGCAACAAATAGTTGAACCCTCCAATTCTGAACTTTCCATATTCTTCCCAGGGCACCGATGCACATTTTCTGCTCAGCAGTCAGTCGTAAGTGCTAGAGTCTATCATCTTAGCATTGTACCCAGCGTAACAGTATTTCCAAAGTCATCTAGTGCTTTGCTATTTTTGAAATTGTTGGATTTAATAACTTGGCTCAGTTTAATTCTTTTTGGGGGTATGAGAAAGAAATCACCCAACTACTTCAGGCAGTCATTAGTGAAAATAGAGTATTCACCATATTTCAAATCTTTATATTATTGGCCATTATTTCACTTATAAAATAAATTCATTAAACCAAACAAATTAGCTCAAGAAGTAGCCAACCTTAGGAGAAAAAGAACTTGTTTGTAAAACTCAGATTCATTTTCTAGTGGTTACAAAATAGAGATAAACAACTGATGAAATCATATCGTTACGTAGAGCATGGTTTGTTAACTTACCTAAGGTCTTTAGTACTAATTATAAAAACTTCAAATACACAAAGTTTTATGGGCAAGACAAATTTGACTCAGACTCAGAAACCCAAATGAAAAAAAAAATTACTGAATATTGATTATTTATCTTCAAACACAGAATCTGTTCTTAGGAAAATTACCTTGAAGGCTGCTAGGCAGTGCAGGCTCAGTAAGGTCATCACAACTGCCAGAAAGACGGTGGCCAAGTTCCTGGGGTCCCATACGGTCTCCACCAGAGGAATACTGCCAACCTGCCAGTCATAGCACAGGGTGACAGGTGCAAGCAGAAGCCACACATTGAAGGCCAAGAGGTAGGAATAGGTAAGGAATCTACAAGAGAAGAAGAATCACTCAATACAACTCAGGATTCACAACATTTTTCAAATATTCACTCACCATGTTTCTGCATAATAGTTCCATTCTGTCACTAACCAAAGAAGACAAGAGAAGATGTGAAGCCATTCACTTATGTATATACTAAACTCTGGGAATATATGCAACAGCTTCTAGACATTGTGTTGGACCATGGCCTTTGGGAAAGCTCTATCTGTTTCTGTGACATATACTAAAATTTATCATACAAACAAATACATTACAACTTGTTGGGAGCCACTAAAGCTGGAAATGGATGGTATGCGGGAGGGCAGGATGAGGACTCCTTGCCTAAAGTAGTCACACAAATCTCAGTCTTGAGAAAAATATCCTGCCTGGACTTTGTGGGCTGTTAGTCACTAGGCAACCTTGTGTCTTACAACTTTGCAAAGGCATAAATAAATGCCTTTCTCATTGCTTTGGGGCCTCTGCCTATCAGGCTTGGTCCACCACCTGACCTCAGCTACTATCTCTTGTCTTTATTTTCTGAATCCTCTTACCTTTTTCTCCTGAAGACTAATGAAAGACCAACAGATCCCTACAACGACTGGAGATAAACTTTACTTAAGAAAAGTTTTATGAAAGCACCTGACAGAAATGCTCGCCTATCTGGAGTATGATTCCACTGGCAGAATTCTCCTTTGTTAACAGTGCTCATGATCCTGCAGTAGATGCGAGGAAGGTGCACTGTCTCACACACAGCAGCAGGGCTGGCCAAGAGGTAGGAGGTGGGGTGGTGCCTGACTGGAAGGGAGCCCCGTAAAATTAGGAAGGCAGGAAGGGTGACAAAAGAGTGTTAATCCTTTTCCTGGCTGAACTAGGCAACAAGGGGAAGTAGAGTCATCACTTAGGGTGTGGAACAAAGTAACTTTACTTAAATTTGTTCAAAACATCCATTAAACAATGTTCTGGACCCTTGAGAACTACAAAGTCTCAGCTCATGTGCACTACCCAAACCTCTACACTGGGGAATTAGTGACCCTCCCTTGGCTTCCAGCAGCACACAGCCATCCTCCTGAGGTGACCCCGGTGCCCCCATTAGAAGAGCCACCGCCAACCCTGCCAGAAGACTGAATCCTGTGTTCTAGACAACACTAACCATGGACCCTGACTGCCCTTCCCTAGCGCATTTATGAAAAAGGAGTTGGGATTGTGAGTTGTATCTCTTACAACTCAGGAATATCATTCTGAAGGACCCAAGAGCCATTCCTTTAAAATGTAACCGGGGCTGGGGAGATGGCTCAGCGGAATAAGCACTTCCGTGGCAAGCGCAAGGGCCTGAGTTCAATCCCCAGTTCCACAAAAAAAAAAAAAACAAATAAAATGTAACCACTAGGAAGGCTGGGATCTCTCTGTGAGAGCACAGTGGCTTCACTGGTTGGCCCTCCCCTATGGTGCCTCACTGGTTGGTCCCGCCGTATTGCCCTATGGTGCCTCACCCAAGTCTCTTTAGTCTCTGTAAAAGGCCTCAGAGACCTCTGCCCTGTGAGGTTGCCAGTCACAGAGTAAGATCTGTTTTCACTACTGTTAATATTCAATTTTTGTTTATTCCTGACCCAGTGCATGACACTGAAGAGAAGAATTAAGCACCTCTATGTCCTCTAGAGCTGGAGGTGGAAAGGAGACTAAGGTGAACATCAAGCAAACGGACCCTTGGAGAGACGTCCTCCTCACCTGGCAGACTCCTGGATGCCTTCAGTTGGCAAAGTGTTCGTAAAAGAGTTTCCCAATTGCCACTTGGTGTTAAGAAGTCGTCCAGCTTGACTTCCCATCCTCATGTAGCTACTGCTTCCAGCCCTGCCAAGCTGGCCTCATCCCTGTCTAATTCCCTACCACTGGCCACCATCACAGAGACTGCCCTCTGCCTGCATGCTCAGACCCCAGCACACACAGGGTGAGTGGGTGGGAGACTAAACAGTATCCTACATGCTAAAATCCTGATGAGGCCCAAGCTCTGTCATGTTAACAAAGCAAGTCTACTTTGCCCTCTTTAGGAGAGGTGTCTCCAGCTACACCAGCATTGAACCATGGTTGGGCTCCCATGAGGCCTAGAAGCCACAAGACTCCTTAAATTCCTTAGCTGCAGCTGTCCTGGGAAACCGCAGAGCTGCCCATCTTCTCACAGCTAACACTAGAGGGGCCTGGGCACTCCCCAGGGAAACCTGCCTGCTGGAGCCTGCACGCCAGGCTGCCAGCTCTGTGATGCTGTGCCCAGCTCCACGGGGGTCAATCAGCTGTGGCACTCAGCGGCACCTTGATTCTTAAAACTTATTTTTAAAAAATCTCCTTGAAATAATATAGCTAGGCAATGATCACCAATGGCTGCTAAAATTATTAGGGGAAAAGCTGATTATGTATTTACTAATAGGTGGATCTGGCTAAATCAGATGCCCAGAACTACTAATCAATTTTAACACTACAAATAGGGAATATGAGCCTAATGTAATCCTGAGAAATACACAGAGTTATGCAGTAGTCTTATTAAAAAACAAAACAAAAAACATGAGAAGTGGTAACAATTGAAATTCCAGCTGTTCTGAAGGCTCAATCAGGAGGTTCAAGTCTGAGGCCAGGCCAAGCAACTTAGTGAGACCCTGCGTCAAAATAAAAAATGAAGCCCAGGAGATAGCTCAGGGGTATAAGTGCCTGCTTGGCAGGCACAAGGTCCTGCGTTCAATCCCCGGTATCAAAAAAAAAAAAAAAAAGAACAAAACGAGTAAGGATGTGGTTCAATGGGCGAGTGCTTACCTAGCACGTATGTGCACCCGTGCTCAAGTCCCAGTACTGCAACTGCCCATAAATAAGGCCAAAATTCTGAACAGGGAACAACAGAACACATCACGTGACACTGCAGGAAAGCCATGTGCAACTCCAGAGCATAAGAACCACCGGAACAAGTGACCCAGGTTCCTAAACAAGTCTATTACAACAGGATGGGACAGTCACATGCTACACGGACATAAAAGACTTGAAACAAGTACAAGTTGTGTTTAGATTTGAATTTAGTCACACTATTATTAAAACTACTAATTTATGACATAACTGGAAAAATCTGAAAATGCTGACAACACAACTGACTATAGCGAAACATCACTAATGTTTTAAGTGTGATAATAGTATTTTGGTAATAATTTTTAAAAACCTTTTATTTATTAATTTGGTACAGTGTCTCCCTACACATCTTAGACTCACAGTGGTCCTCCTGTCTCAGGCTCTCCAGTGCTGGGATTACAGCTGTGCACTACCACACCCAGTTTCAGGGGCCGACACAGTGCTCCTGGGGTGCTGGCATTGGCATGGCATGCAGTACTGAGGATCGAACCCAGGTCCTTGCACTTGCCAGGCAGGCGCTTAGACTGCTGAACAAACTCCCTAGTCCCTGGTAATAATCTGTAACAGTTCCTGGCTTTTGGAACTATATCATAAAATCTCTCTGTATAAGGTAAGTTTATGTCTTGATTTCATGAGAAGAACATTTCAGATTTGCTTCAAAATGATTGGGAGAGAGACTGTAGGTGAGAAACACGTGGGTGTGGATGGAGCAAACGGGCTATGGCCTATAATTTTTGAAACCAGTGGGTGGGGGAGTTATCTACGTCACTTTGTCTACTATGCATGTTTCACATTTCTCATAATAAAATCTTTCATGGGGCAAAGTCAACAGACTTGCAAAAATTGTATTTTCTTAGCTTATTTCTAGTTGCAGTTTGACCAATCTACTGATAATTTCTTAATTTTCATTTCACATCTTGGCATTGCCCTACAGGTTGTCTCCTGAGTTTCATATCTTTCCTAGACTTGCAATGTTGTACTGAGAAAAAAGAAAAACAAAGATTAATCTTTTGAATGCTATAATTATAATACATTTAGATTATTTTTAAAAAATCATTGTAACATTTTTACGAAAACTCTAACCCAAACAGGTTTGAAAAGTAAAATAAATCAGAGAGCTAAAAGCAACTTCCCTTCCCTACACACCAGGAAGGTCAATACTATTACCTTGCCCAACGTTTCCTTTTAATACATTTGCCTTAGCTGTTCCCTATCTTCTAGTGCAGATGGAGATACGGAGATTCAATCATGCTGTTAATACAATCATTAAGCACTATCTGAAATAGTTACATAGTCCTGGAATCTTCCTGCAAATCTAAGCACAAAGAAGCCATTTGGAGTCACTCCAAAAGCTAATTACACTCCAGGGAAGGCCGGTTGAGCTAGCTGTAATCAACAACTAGAGTATTTCTTTTTAACACCGCAATGACAATGAATTACATTCAAACTAATCATGTTTATTTCTTCTAAAATTTGAGAACTAAAAGAATCAGTGGAATGTCTCTGTCTTGCTGAGTTCCTTTTTAAAGCAAGAACAAAACCAAAATGAATTATTTACTAATTCTTTACTATAAATTTTGCCAACAGAAAAAAAAAAAAAAAAAAAGGACTTGAATATCTTGCCAACAATGGGGAATATACAACACAGAGAGCCAGGAATTTTGTTTAAACTATTTAGTCATGCATCTTCACTGATAAGCAGTTTTGTTAGAGAAACAAATGAAAGAAGCCATGGCTGTGGAAGAGATGGAGTCCGACCAACAACACTCAATGAAACCAGCTCTTGTCAAAATCTTCACTGTTATCAAGAATACATTTTAAACCCCAAAATATACAGATTCTGTTTTTTTGTCTTTGGGAAAACCTCCCTACTAAGAACTCATGCAAGGACTGGGGAGATGGCTCAGTGGAATAAGCACTTCCCTGGCAAGCGCAAAAGCCTGAGTTCAATCCCTGGCTCCACAAAAACCAAACCAAAACAAACAAACAAACAAACAAAAACCACTTCACGGAAGCCTAAATATATCCTCTTGCTAGACTGATGCATGTGCCAAGTACCGATGACAAAACCATACACTACTAACAAACAGCTCTTGTTATCTTCCATAAGAAAGGTGCTTTTTTCCCTTCCACTTTCATAATTCTTCATGCATTCACGGAGACAAGACTTGGATCCACGGTGCACACCTGTCTGCCCTTGGCAGGGCATCTGCAACCCAGCAGCACCAACCTCAGCCCAAGATGCCTCTATGTGCAGACTGGAGCACTTCGCCCCGCCCCAAGGCTGTCTCCACCTGCCGGGCCTGGGTGGTCTGCTCTGCTCCTCCCCAGGAAGTTGCCTATCTGCATCCTCACAACTTCTGAATGACCACTTCATCCTCCAAGGGTCTCTGCAGCCTCCCAGTGCCCTAGCAACAGTGCTGCTATGCAGGCATTTTCTGCTTACTACATCTAGCCGCACCTCTTTTCCTTGCTATAATCTTCTCCAAGAACCACCAAAGAAAGTCATTGTCAGCATTACCCTTCTCAAAGTGCAGGAAGCACAAGAAATCTTCGCTGAGATGCGTAAGTGTTGATAGTTACTCGGTAGCTCTCTCTAGATGCTGAAGGGTAAGAACTTGCCCTCGCTCTCCACAAAGGGTAGTCTCATTGCACTGGTGGTGAGGACACAAACATACATTATGTGACTGGACACAGTACTGTCTTAGTCACTTTTCTTCATTGCTGAGACAAAATACCCAACACTGGCAACTGAACAGAGGAGGGGTTTATTTGGGCTTAAAGTGTCAGAAGTTTCAGTCAACATTCAATAGGCTTAAAAAAGCACATGGAGGAAGGCCTGGGTGGAGAAAACTTGCTCCCTGCATGGACGCAGGAACACAGAGGAAGGAGCCTGGGAAGGCGAGCAGCTCCTCCAGGCCTCTTCCACCCAGGCTGCATCTCCCCACAGCAGTCCAGCATGCGCCGCCCTCCTGGCTAACCCACTGCCAGGCACAGAACCCTGCCTGCCACAGCACACTCCACCGCCCTGCTGTGAGGGCACCCAAGTGGCACATGCACTACTAGACCACATTTCAGTGCAGTTCTAAGAAAGGACAGATTATGAAAAACTAAGGGAAAATATTCTAGAATTTCCCAAGAATTTAAATATAGAAAGGCAGAGACTCCAGGCAGGGCCACAAAAAAAAAAAAAAAAAAAAAAAAAAAAAAAATAGCTTTAAATAATACACGAACATAGTACTTCCTAAGGAGTGTTATGAATACAAGATTTAAAATGTGTAATATAAAAAGTTATAAAATTACTCTAAAATGAAAAATATGCCCATTACTCGTAAAGATGCAGAGCAACAAAACTTTAAAGCACTGCTGTGAACTGATGAAAGCCACCGTGAGAACTACAGGCAGTTCCATGAGAACAAAACACAGCCACACCTCATGTCCTGGCAATTCCATCCTGACTTTTACCCCAAAACACCATGTACACATTTTACCAAAAGACACTTACAAAATTATCATGGCGGTTTCATTCCTAATCGCCCAAAATGAGAGACATCCCCCAAGTCCATCTACAACAAAATGAGTAAATATAAAATATCCAGGGAAAGGAAATCTATCCGGCAATGAGAATGAACACAGCAAGGATGACATTTGTAATGGCAATGGGGAAAATCACAAGTGCAACAAGGAACAGGAAATCAATGAAAAGTGTGTTCAAGGTCAAGAGGACTCAGAGCAGAACCCAAGATGCTGAAACCAGCCCGGCAGCTGAAGGCCACAGGCAGTGCGGGGCCAGTGGGTGGTGTCAGTGGTCTGTCACCCTCACCTCCAGCTTTCTGTGGCAACACAGCAGAAGGCCAGCCAGGCGCAGAGGGAGGCCGAGACCCACCAGCACTTAGAGCACATGCGGTGCAGCACCAGGGATGAGATGGCGCTCAGGAACTGGGAGGGGACATCCACCCACTCCCTGGCCTGCTTCTCACTGTACTTTGTTAACTATCTGGCTAGTAAGGACCAGAGGCCAATCAAGCCAGCTCAGTTAAGGTACGGCTACTTTAAAAAGTTCCCAGAGGAGCCAAAGCCAGAGAGCTGAGAGTAACTCAGTACCTCAGGCTTCGCAAGACCGTATACCATGAGCCATCTGTGACTCAGGCCTCAGGCCTCCTTCACAACTGCCAGCTGTCCTAAGGTTGGTTCTTCTTTGTGTCCTCGGCTTCTCAGGCTTGTTCAAAACTAAGGATGCAACACTATCATCCAGGCTGTCCCAGCCTCTCCTTCCTCCTCTCTTCACACACCAGTCATCTCATGGCTAGCTGTTGCACCTTGAGGCTTTGTGATCCTGAGAGCAACAGTTAACTAGCTCACCTCATCTTCTAGAACCAACTACCACAGGTGGCTAAGCTGGTGCTGCCCCCAGCGCTTAGGTCCAGCACAAGCATCAAGTCCTTAGGCCCTTCCAGCCCTTAGGTCCTCTGACAAGCCTTAGCACACTGCCATGTGCCTGCAGCTGGGGGCTGGTCTTCTTCACGGAAATGAAAATTCCCTGGGGGAGACAGGGACTATTGCTTGGGTACAGTTATTTGCTCAGCATCCCAGCATTGGACCCTTCAAATGGACTCTGAACTGTAACAAGTCAACTTAACATTCAAACAATGCCTACAAAACTAGAAATATCTGAATTTTATACTTCTATTTTGGCCTAAGGCACTCATACACATTTTTTAGAAGATAACTTGCTGTGGTCATCAGCTTTCCATAGCTGAGACACAATACCTGACACCTGTGGTTCAGTGGAGGACTCAGATTTATTATAGCAGTTCATGTTTTAAGGGACTCCAGCTCGTGGTCAGTGGCTCCCACACAGAAGCACCATGGCAGAGGGCTTAGTTCAAGGTGGCCAGGAAGCAAGGCAGGGGAGCAAGGCAACGAGGAGGGGGCCAGGCACCAGACACAGCCCACAGCCCACACCACCAAGACCACCCAGGCACCCCAGATGTGTAGCCCACAATCCCTGGGGCAGATACCAAAGCCAATCCCATTGAAACTCCACCCAAGCTGCCATCTGCTACTCCCCAGAAGTTGTGGCATGGGTTGCAGGGCACAGACAGCAGATTCTGCCCACAACCCTCTCAACACCTAATACTTCAGCTCGCGGCACTCCACAGAACAGTGGGGACTGGGTACGTGACACACCTTCTTTCTCCCAAAAGCATCATCATAAAGCTACACCAGGCTGATGTTTTTCTTATTTTGCATTGAACTACAATGAATATATTTTAAGTGAAAACTGCTGCTACCACGGATAAGTGAATGTGAAATGCTATTAGGTCTTTCTGACCTTTGAAAAGGAGATAGTTTTGGGGCCAGAAAAATAGCTCAGCAGACTAGGTGCTTGCTTAGGCAAATGCAGGGACTGGGGTTCGACCCCTGGCACTACATGCCGTGCCAGCCCTGTCCTGGGGCATGCTGAGCTGGCCACAGAGATCAGGCATGGTGGTGCATGCCAGTAATCCCAGTGCTGGGAAGGCTGAAAACAGGAAGATCACTATGAGTTCAAGCTCCGTTCTATCAAATACATAAAAAAAAAAAAAAAAGTAAAAGAGAGTTTCATCACAGCAGGAAAAAATGAAGTTAACTAAGATCGCTAGCAATCTCGCTCCCAGATATCTGCAAAAGGGTGAAGTTTCCTCAAAGCAAATATGAGGTTCCTTTCTTTCTTTGCACCTTTCCTCTCTTTCTCCCAAGAACACACTTAGCAGCATTGTTACTTCCACTCCACCTACTTCCTCACTGGGCACAGCCCCCACACTGCGGCTTACTCCTAGGCTGTGCTGTGGGCCTTTTAAGGAAGCCCTGTAACATGGCTGAGAATCCGTTAACAGTATGACGTTAGCTGGTTTGCAGAGCATCTGTATGCAGGGATCATCGGATAACAGAAACCTCGCTTAGGTAGCACCCCACTCCCACAGCACAGCACACGATTTGCTCAGGGTCCCGCAGCAGGCACCCATGGCAAGGTCTTCTGACTGCCTGTACAGCTCTGCACTGCCAAGAGCCTGCATTTGCATCCCTTTGTTAGTGGGGAGTACTAAAGGGAAGCATAAGGGGGAAACACTGGTGGTTCCTCAAGAAGCAGATGGAGGCCAGCCCGACTGACGCCCTGCCTAACGCAGCTAAGATGCACTTGAGGGCCCGTGCAGTGCAGGCAGTTAAGGCTGACACTGACCAGAACCAGGCATGACTTCCTGTGGCAGCACGCCCAACACACAGCCGAGTGGCTGCAGGTGCCCATTAGGACGCCCCACAACAAGAGCACAAGACCTGGACTTGGGCTTGGCATTGCAGTCATTAAGAAAAATAAGTTTTGCTTTTGTTTCATTGCTAGCAGAAAGTAAAAGGATGACTCCCTCAGCTTTTATCAGCTTCTTAGAGATTCCAGATTGCAATAAAATAGAACATGTAGGTGGAAAGGACTAAATAATTTTTTGAAGAAACACAATGTCAGTAAGTAATCTAGATCAGCATTTTCCAATGACTGGCCCTACTCCTGAGATGAAATATGCTGTCCCACATGCTCCCTCTTCTGAGTCCCTCCTCATCCTCTCCTCTTACCCCTAGGAACTAAGAAAAGTGAGCTGCATCACCACCACACAGTTTCCTTTAGTTTAGAAAACCACACTCGATGACCTTGCCAGTGCTTCCCTCCTCAAGAAGTTACTTCTCTATGAAATCAAGTGAAGTGCACGAGGGCAGCCCTCGACCCCGAGGGACGCCTCCCACAGATGGTGCATTTTGTATCCAGGTCTCAAAGAGTGATTCCGAGTGCCTGGGCTGTGGCTCCATGGGAAACGCCTGGCTCTGCGCAAGGGCCTGCGTTCAGTCCCCAGCGCCACTAAAGAAGGGAGTGGGAAGGAGGAAACAGCGGGGAGGGAGTCCAGGCATGCAGATGCAGGCTCCGGTCACCCAGCCTTGAGACCTGCTCGATCAAAGCACCTGTGGGATGAAACAAGAAATCCGTATCTTAAACATGTTCCATCAGGTGATTCTGTTACTACTTCCAGTTTGGTAAGTGCTGCTATAAGATAAGACTTCAGTTTCATTTTTAAAAACCAAGTTTTAAGATCCTTGCTGGCTACTGGAACATGAACAGAGTAGTTCACTTGGCATCTTCGTTAAGGACATGAGGTAGTACACTATTTTTGCCTGTTTATGATACATAATAATTACATTCATCCTGGGGGATCAGTACACGTATGTATCATATCTTGATCGGGACCAGGGAGATGGCTCAGTGGAATAAGTACTTCCCTGGCAAGTGCAAGGGCCTGAGTTCAATCCCCGGTTCCGAAAAAAAAAAAATCTTGATCATTTCTACTTTCCCTTTCCTCTACAAGGTATTTTTTTTTTTTAAAAAAAAAGAAAACTTTAAATTCAATAAAGCTTTGTCTTGGCTTATGATGACAGTCTCCATGTTAAGGGTATCTAGGGCCGTAACTATTAGGAAGAAGTGGTCGTGAGGCTGTGACAATCAAGGTGAAGGTACCGAGCCTGTTTGGAGCCATCAGGTAGAAATGGTAAAACAGGAAGAAGACGAGGTCCACCCTAATCTTAGTGCGGCTTGCCCTGATCCTACAATGCAGCAGACGCCTCTGCCTCTATTTCTGAACAGCAGAAGCTGACCTACCCACTTAAGCAAATCTATTCTAGCTGCTTATCCAGAATGATAGCTCATGAAAAAAACATGATACCAAAAGGAAGACTTCATATTTTCTCACTGAAAATCCTATTTTATCTACTTCGTGGATCTGCAAGACGATGCTTTTCAATGTTATAAAGGCAACACTCCTGCTCAATGTACGTTCTTTTATCTTCTTGCCTCTGCAAATCTGGTAAAACAAAACTTCAAAAATAAGTGGCAGTTTAATGTTTTCTACTGCAGGCTCCACACCTAGGCAGAAGCACACTTCACTGTGGCTTTTGATTGTAACCATCATTTAAGATTTTCAAGAGGAAATACTGAAGTATCACATCTCTAAAGATATTTACTTAGAGAGACAGAAGGGTAAAAGGACACCATTCTGACAGGATAAATAAATCCACTCTGTCTCCTCACAAATGTATGCCCAGTGAGCTTACAAAGGCAGAACCTCTGGGCATTAAGGCCTAGAACTGTACTTGAATGTGTTTTGCAGTGGTCTTCAGGCATGTGTGGGTGAATTATAATGATAAAATTCTGCCAGTCTCTAGTCAGAGAAAAATTTGGGGAATAATTTATAAAAAGCTAAGCACAAAGTCTTGGGTTTTGAAGGAAACTGTTTTCAGATGGGAATCAAAGGTTTTCCCACCAAAAGCACAGTAAGAATTCTTCCACCACTCACAAGCAGATGAGGACAAATGACTCACAGACTGGAAGACACCACTGGAAGGAACGAGAGGCAGACATCACTGCAGTGCTGCCAGCCCTCCTGTCCTGGGTCTGCTGAGAGCCCTGTGTTACACTGAGAGAAACACTGAAAGCACGCATCCCTTCAGTCTTTTTTTGGTTCTCTGTGTGTGTGTATGTGTGTGTGTGTGTGTCCCCGCGCGCGTATTTGATATTGATACAGGGTCTCACTGAGCAGATCAGACTCTTAGTGATCCTCCTGTTTTCAGCCTCCCCAGCACTGGATTTACAGGCAAGCGCCACCAAGCCTGGACTCTGTTGCTGGTTCAGTGAGTCCCGGAGATGGAGCCAGCAGTGCTGACACACACGGGACTGGGAATCAAGTCCGTTGAGCTATCCTGCTGACCCTCCATTCAGTCTTTTCTGTAAGTCACTCCACTTGCCTTGGCTTTATTGTTTTGGCTTGGTATTTTTACTCCAAACCCACCCTGTACGCCTGGCTATAGTCATCTGCTACTCTCAAGAGTCCCCACCCATTAGGGGGCTGGAGGGATGACTCAGTGGAATAAGCGCTTCCCTGGCAAGCGCAAGGGCCCGAGTTCAACCCCTGGTTCCACCAAAAAAAACCAAACAACAACAACAAAAAAAAGAGTCCCTACCCATCATCCTGTGTTGGTGCTGCTAGTCTCAGTTTAGTTTTTGTTGGTGTGGACAGTTTGTTGGTCTCAACATTTTATCTTTGATGAAAACTTCTGCCAATAATCCTACCGAAATTCCTTTGGGGACTGGGGGAGAAGGGCTGAAGGGATTCAAACCCATGAAGATGGAATTATTTTATAAAAAGCAATTTAACAAATGACTTGGAACAACTGCAAAGAAGGTAACAGGAGTCTCTGTGACTAATTAAATGCAGCTACAATACTTCAGGCTGCAAAGGCTCAGGATGGTGAGGACATATGAGGACAAAGAGCCAGTGACAACCGCCTAGGCCAGGCAGGGAAGGCTCCCTTCCACACTCCAGCTAAGGGCTACACCACCGTTCTAGGGAAGGATCTGGAAACTAATGCCAGAACCACACAGTACTACATTTGCATTTTGTCACTTACATAAGTATGTAAATTAACCAGAAAGTCCACAGTCTAAATCCCATCATTCCCAAGGAAACTTTTTATTGTCTATATGAACTTACATGTTAACATGAGCTTGCAGCTATTTCTGAAGACCACTGGACAAAGGGAGGGGTGTCAATAATGACAGTGAAATTCTGGATGCTTGGAGAATATGAGGTACACTACAGATCCCTCATCCAGGCAGCCCAACAAGTCTCCATCCTTCCCAAGGGTGCTAAGAGTGACCAGGACTGCCATTCATTCATCCCAGAGCACTACCAGGAGTTATTTTATCTGGGCTCTGAGCCAAAGTCCAGCAAAACTATGAGATAATTTTCAAAGCTCCAAGGATAGCTCTTATGCCCAGCTCCAATCAGCATGAGTCAAGATGTGCATGCATGTATGTAGCATGTTTTTACACTTAACTTTTTGATTTCCACTTCCATGAACCAGTGGCCTCTATTCAGGTCATCCCAGGCACCAACCCTAACCTGCTCTTGAGGATCCTCACATGGAAAAGCCTCCAGTTTCCTAGGTGACTGTATTCATTCAATTCAATTCATTCATTCATCATTCATTCATTCATTCATTCATTCATTCATTCATCAACCAGTTTTTGGTGAAATGGTAAAGAAAAAAAAACAATATTTGGAATAAATTCACAGGAAGGCACAAGTGACTAAATGCAGAGGCTGGAGGGGGAACAGTTACAAGACTGTGTCACAGGAAGCTTCCTGAAAGAGGTAGCATCCATCTGGGCCGGGCTCAGAAATCCATGTTATAAGCACATAGGAAAAATGGAGGTCCATAAGGACTCAGAAGTGATGGGAGATGTTCTGGGGGTTCAAGAAGGATGGAGGGGGCCGGGGAAATGGCTCAGTGGAATAAGCGCTTCCCTGGCAAGCGCAAGGACCTGAGTTCAAGCCCTGGTTCAAAAAAAAAAAAAAAAAAAAAAGAAGGATGGAGGATCCTTGTGACAGTAAATTTAGGAGGATAAAAATGTTTTGAAAAAGCTCCACATGGAATGTGTCTCAGGGAGCAAATCACCACTTTAGTTGTTTTTTATATGCTTATTTTAAAGGCGAACATCACCGCAGGCCATGTCAGACACAAAGGTAGGAAGCCTTGAGTCTGTTGAATTTTCTCCAGGGCACACAGGGGACTGCAATTCCCAGCCCACTGATAGCCTGAGAGGCAGAGCTTCTGGCTTGCAGGTCTGAGCAGAAGTGATGTGGTCTCTTGAAGCTGACACAAATAGTGTGGAGAAATCAATACCTGATGACACTGGGGAATTAGGGCAATTTTCAGATATCATAGAGAGAATGTCGTTATATTTTTTTAAAGGACAAAATAACAATGAGTAAATTGATCTTATATCCAGGGCTGTTTTCAAAGCTATTCAGTGCTGGGTCAGGGAAAATGAGAAAGGCTGAAAGTGAGGGGAGGGCTAGGGAGATAGCTCAGTAGAATAAGTGCTTGCCTGGCAAGCACAAGGCCCTGAGTTCAATTCCCGATATCACACACAAAAAAGTGAGGGGACATGGGGTCAATGAAGGAAAACAGGGTGAATTTGACAAAGGCTGAAACCAGGGAATAGGAACAAAGCAGGAAGGGCTTTATTTTACTCCCCCCACTTTTGTAATATATAATGTGAAGTTTCCATGTAAGAAGGGTAGGGCCCTAAAGCTTCATCTTCCTCTGCTACACTGACTTGCTATTTCACATGGCAGAGATTTGGAAGAGAGCAGGACCTACATCCATCTTCTTATGAGCAGAATTAAACCTTTGTTAAACTATTTCCATTGAACTCAGAATTTGCTACTACAGCATAGCCTGGTATCACCAAGGTAAGGCAGATGTGAATGGTTTTAGAGAGAATTTGGTCTGGAATAACCTCTATAGTCTGGGGCTGTATCTGAAATTTGTTAAGAGAAGGAATAGAAAGGGAAAAACAGCAGAGCAAAGACAGTGCTATGGTGTGAATGTAAAATATGCTCCGAAAGGGCCGACCAAATAGCTCAGGGGATTAAAGCATCTGCGTAGGCAGATGCAAGGGCCAGGGATTCAATCCCTGGCCTGCCATGCTGGCCACACTCCCGCAGCATGACAAGAGACTGAGACTGGGCATGGCAGTGGCACGCCTAAAATCCCAGAGCTTGGGAGGCCAAAAAACAGGTTCAATCTGTATAGTGAGATCCTGTAAACCCTGCACAAAATATATTAAAATAAAATAAAATGTCCTCTGAAAGTCCTGTGTGCTCAGTGGTGGGATTTTGGGTGGTGATTGGGTCATGGGGTGCTGTGCTCATCATGAATTAATCCACTTCCTAACAAGCCGACATGCCGTTAGGAAGTGGGCCCAGAATGAGTGTGGGCCACTAGGGATGTGCCTTTAAAGGATGAGGCTACTGTTCGGCATTCTCAGGCACTCCGCTTCTGTGAGTTCTACAACTTTCCTTTGCCATCCTCTGTTCTACAATGTTTGTGCCTTTGAGCCCACAGAACACAGACTGACATCTCCTAAACTATGAACTTAAATAAACTTGTTATCTCCTTTTTTTAAGCTGTACATGTCAAGTATTTGGTTCCAGTGACAAAAAGCTAACTAATGCAAAAAACTGGAACTGAAAAGTTAGGCTGCTGCTGTGATTCTATGTGACTATATAGTTTAGAAGCCTTTAGAAATGGTTTGCTGAAAAAGGTGGGACATGAAGACTAGAGAATCCCTAGCATGCTATAAAGCAGAGCCTGAAGGATGGTCCTGGGTAGAGCTCAAAAAATCAGAACTACAGGGAGCCCTGAAAGCTGCAAAATCAATCCAAGGTATGTAGGCAGGACTCACTGTTCCGAGGTGGGACTTTCAGTGCCTCAGTGCCTACAGCAAACAAGCTACCTCAGTCCTGAGAGAAGTATCCTGACTGGTTAATGTCGGCTACTAGTCACTAGGCAACCTTGTGTCACATGTTACTAACTTTGCAAAAGGTATAAATACACACAGGTTTCACTGTGCAGGCCTGTGAGTCTTGCCCATCAGGCAGACTACCAACCACCTAGCCCAACTTTGTCTTCTTGTCTATCTTTCTCATTCCTGTGGCTGTGTCTTGCTGGGTAGAATAGTTCACAGTAAGACCAAAAGATCCCTACATGGAACACCAATAGTAATCAGAACAGTAGAAGTCAGGCTAAGGAGGATTCAGATGAGAACTGTATTGAGCATTGGAATAGAGGCCATTTGTGTTTCACTGGCAAAAACAAAAACAAAAAACCACTAGTGTTTTTTGTCGTAAGACTTTAGAGGGGGCTTAATTTAAAGGTAGTAGACTGACTAATCTAGCGGAGAACATTTCAAGGCAGCATAACATTCATGCCATGGCAGGGGTACCACTGGCTGCTTTTATCCAGATTTATAGTGAGAACTGGGAACAAAGCAGAGTGTAAAGGTATGAAAAAACCCTTCATCGTGTTCACAAAGGAAGCACATGCAAAATGTAGACCAAAGGAGGTGTGGCCTGTTTCTGAAGAACTGAGTATCATTAAAGAAATACTTTGAAACTTAGAAGGTGTCTTAATACCATCTCAGTAATCTATTAAAACCCATCAATGACAAGAGGCTCAAGAGTGAAAAGGTATAAACCTGTGATACGAGAAGATGACCCCTTGCTGCATGCTCAGGAAGGGCCTCCTAAGGAACTGGTTGCCCAGGATTCTTTTCACTGCACTTAGCCACCCAGATACTCAGAAGCTGCCTCAACCAAGGTCCATGAGGGTCTGGTTACTGCTTGAGCCTGCAGTAGACCCTGGTGTTGTCCACATGGCATGGATTACACAGACATACAGAATCCAAGAGTTAGAGGACACAGGAGCTTGAACACAGGACTCCAAAGAAGACCTGGAGGTCAGGCTCAGAGTCACTGCCAGGAGCCCTTGAGAGAATGGCAGAAGTGACAATGAAGTTGTAGTGGCAATACCAGTAATTCAGAGATGCCATGAACCTGGAATGTTTGCCAAAAAAAAGCTGTAGGGAACAAGCAGAACTGGTCAGAATAGAGACCATATGGGTTGTGACCAGCAAAGGCACAGGAGCTTGGCTGTCCAAGCCCTCTAGAGTTCACATGAAACTACCACACAACCTAGACATCAAACAGAAAGCTACAAATTTAATGTTTGCCCTGCTAGGAAACAGTCTTGCCATGGTGACTCCTTTCTATTCCCCTATTCCTCTCATTTACAATGGAAATGTTTACCCAAAGCTACTGTTTTAGGGAACATGAGTCTCAGAAGAGACTTTGAATGTAAGAGCAATGCTGAAACTATTAAGATTTAATGCCAATGTGTGGAGGTGGACTAAATCCATTTTGTATAACAAAATGTACATCTGCTTTATGGAAGCTAGGGTGGAATATTATAGTTTAGATAGAAAATGTACCCCAAGACTCACTGTTCCAAGGTGGGACTTTCAGAAGGTGACTAATCAGGGGGACTGGGCTCATCAGTGGATGAGTTCAAAGCTGAATGTGCTCTTAGGAGTTGGGGCCCAGTGAAGGAGAAAGGTCACCAGGGGCATGCCTCTGAAGGACGTACCCATCATTCTTGCTCCTTTTGCCTCCAGCTGCCGTGAGCTAAATGGCTTGGCTCTATGATGCTCCTCTGCTGCTGACGTCTGTGCTGTGGAACCGAATGACCTTTGAAATTATGAACCAAATAAATTTTTCTCCTTTAAGGTGAAGATGTCAGGTAGTTAGTCACATGACAAAAAACTAAAACTGAGACTAAGCAAATAACTGAGGCAAGAGATTTGTCAAAACACAGTCTAGGAAAAATCCTTATAGAAAGAGTTGTTAAAGGATTTTGTGTATAATGAATAACATGACATCTCTGTGTATGGATCTACCGCACAGCTCCATAACATTGTCCTAAGACTTTACTCAAGTTTCTTAGACACATCTGAGTGCTATCTTTGGGATGTGAAAGATTTGTCTCATGTCTCTTGGATGGCACAGAAAGGGAAACAACAATGTCGGCTGACAGCATGAAATGAGTAAGATGGTGAAGTCGGAGACACCCATGAGAATATGAAGTTCCACAGAAGCATACAAATTCTGGACACCAGAGCAGGTGTAGGAAAGGACTCAAACCAGTTTTCTTTAACTCTTAAGGAGGACGACCTACACTGATATTGTGTTCCACAACTACGTGCATTCCATAGGTCATTCTAACAGCAGCTGTACCCGTCAGCTTTCTCACTGCCGAGACACACTACCTGGCACACAGAACTTAAAAGAAAAGTTTAATGTGGCTTGTGTTTAAGAGGATCTAGTGCACGGCCAACTGGCTCAAGAGCAGAAACATCATGGTGAAAGTGTGTGGCCAAAGAGAGCTGCTTAGTTCATGTGGCCAGGAAGCAGAGCAGGGGAACAATGCCAGGGAGAAAGAGGTGAAGGATGAGACACAGGCCCCATAGCTACACCTCATGACCAGGCACACCCAGAATTGGGCTCCACCGATCCCCAGGGTAGATCTCAAGGCCAATCAAGTTGGTGCTCTATACGAACTGTTACAACAGAGCAGTGGTATTCTGACATAGCTTGTGTTGGAATGAGTTTCTCCATATTGGAGTATACTCAGCCATGTTAAGTTGAAAAATGTCCTAATAACAAAAAGCAAAACAATGACAGATGCAGAGAAGGTAGTGTAAAATGGGCAAAACCAGAAAGGTGAATACAGGTGTTATAGCCACAGAAACAGAAGATATATCACAGAGTCCACTCTTCATTTACTCACCATGCAATAAACAATAACTATAGCTCTCTCTTGCAATATGGACAGCATAAAAGTTAATGAGACATGGTCTTGTCCTTGAGAAAGGCATATCCTCATGGAAAAGAAAAATTGTCAAACAGTCCAAAACAATAAACTTTAAGAGAAGAAAAACATACGTTCAAGAATGAATAAGAAGACAGCAAGTTCATACAGAAGCCACAGCACATAAGTTTAGAAATCTAACCATATAATAACAGCATTGTAGCAGGACAGTCCCACAACACCCCTTTTCCTATCTCCTGCCTTCATTCACCACTCCCTTCCTTTTTAAACAAACATCTACCCGAGAAACAGCACAGCGGCAACTGGCGTGTCATGACAAGCAGCATGTATTCAGAAGACCAGAATAACAGGCACTCCAAGCATGACGCTTCTATTACAAATTGCCATCTTCAGTGAAGTTGCTTAGTTCAAAGGTGTCAGTATATATAGTTAGTCAGGGTGAGAATCTTTCCAATTAACCGCTAGATTCAAAAACCTGCTGATGTTTCTCAGGATCATTGCCTTACCCATCTTGTACATATAAATGTATGGGTTGCCCCTGTCATGTTTCCTAGCTTTTTTCCTTGTTTTCTCTTCATTGTCTAATCCTCAAGTTCCTACTTTCCTTTTAAATGTGTTATACTTTTCTACTGGTATTTCTTCTTTTGATCTCTTATACTAGGGAGA
>NW_004524580.1:1481806-1483320 GCF_000260255.1 Octodon degus
TACACAGGGGGCAGCAGTGGCCAGATCCTTGGAAACAGGGAACCACCCACCTTCTAAATATTAAGGGCATTAGAAATGCCACTTCAGAATTGGTGGTGGATGGAGCAGAGGAGGGACTAGTTAGGAAGCTATTCCAGTAATGAGGAGAGAGCCCGTGCAGGCCTTCCTAAGATGGTGACAGAAGGGATGGATGGCTGCAGGCAAACAAGGTCTAGCAACCAGAAGAAACTCAACATCAGGGGACTGCCTGGGTGTGAGGAATGAAACAAAAGTGCATCAGTCAGAACTTGTACATTATTTGTCCTGTACCGTTGACAGACAATGGGCCTGGGGGACTTGCTTGTCAAGAAACACTGAACCTTATACAGTCAAAGTATAATGTCCTCATTGTTCTTTGGCTTCTATACTGCTCTTTACAAATGGAAAGTAGCAGCATTTACAATTCAGTGTCAGGTCACTCAATTGATCCACACAATCTCACTTCATGATAGATGGAAAAGTTATTGATCCATCATGAAGGATCAACCGACAGCTAATACAATCTAAGTGTCTAGGCTAAAACAGAAAATAAAAAATTAAGGATTAATTCTTTAATGATTTGCCCTGTGGCTTGACATGACCAATGTCGAGTATAAGAAGTCAAATTTTAAATGGCTTCTGAAACGCTGTTAACATATCAAAACATAATGCTAAAAATATTAGAACAAGCTGGGCAGGATGGTGCACACGCATGGTCTCAGCTGCCCTGGAGACTTGAGGCAGGAGCACCTCAGAGCATCTCAGCTGAGGGCAACTGGGACGACCCGCTGGGCCTTGATGAGAAGACCTGAGGAAGTGGCTGGGGAGTGCTCTCCTGGCAAGCACAGGCCTAGGCTCCAGACCAGTACTGCTAAAAACATTAAGCTCAATCCTCCTATGAATAGTAAAAACAAAGAGTTCATATAACTGACACAGTAAGTGAAGTGGATCCCTGACCAAGGCAGCTCCAGAGAACTACGCAGTCTTCTTGGATATAACACAAAAAGCAGATCAGTTAATGGGACTCCAAAATTAAGTTTCTATGCTTCTGAGAACATCAAGGAAGTGAAACAACATGTGCAGAGGGAGACATTGTCTATAGCTCTTAACTCTAAGATGGAATTTGTATGTAACATACATAAAGACTCAATAGTATTACAGCTCAATAATGAAAGGCAATCCAAATAGAATACAGACAAAGAATATGAATAGAGATCTCAACAAAGAACACAGAAACATGGCCAGCACACAATAAAGGGATACTCCATGTCATTAACCATGAAGGAAACAAGACAGCCACAAGGAGATACCACTTCATACTAACTGCAATAAAAACAAAAACAACTGTCTAAAATGCAAGTTTTGAGCTGGCTACCATGGTACATGCTTGCAACCCCAGTTCTCTAGGAGGCTGAGGTGAGAGAAATCCCAGTTTGAGATCTGTGCCACTAGTGACTTAGCACCTTAGACCCTGTCTCAAAAGCAAAAGATAAAAA
>NW_004524580.1:1484226-1487960 GCF_000260255.1 Octodon degus
ACTGCCTCATTAAAACTGAAAATTTCACAGAAAAAAAAAAAAAAAAAAAAAGACTTAACAAATCAGATACAAAATTGCTCAGTGTCCCACAAGGCAATATAACTGTAAGATACAAAATTTTATTTTTCTACTAGAGAGAAAAGAAATTATCACAACTCTGTTTTCTATACATTAAACTCTAAGATGACAGTGTTATAAGCTATAATAATTAGCAATATTAAGTATATAATACTAAAGTTCTATATTGCAGGCAAGTTGCATAGGCTTGTTTTATTTTATTCTCGCGTCTTAGATAATTGTTCTCAACAAAGTTTTCTCAGAAGCATACCATGGTGATTTTCATTTCTGTTTAGTTTCGTAGAAAGCAACAGGGAATTTCTTCAGAGCTAAACACACGGAAATAACAAGCCTAAGAGAGGGAATCTCAGAACTAAAGTTACACGAAGTCATCAGAAACAAAGGAAAACTTAACCAAATTTTTCCTAAAAGCTAATAGGGTTTTTTTAAATATTATAGTAATTAATAAGCTCAGCAACTACCAAATGGAGATACACGGACAATTCTCACAGGATAATAAGCCTACTTACTTGAAAAGAAGAAATAATCTCTGAAAGATGGAAGCAAAGATGCTACTGAAAGCTTTGAGAAGCTTATAACCAGCAAGAAAAGTAGTCACGGACTGACCATGCTGGCCCAACATTCCCATGTGACTACCTGGAGATTCACCTCCAGGGAGGTAACAGGTCACAGGAGGGCACAGGCTGCTCCCTGATGCACAGGAGACGTGACAGGAAACCTCTCCTCACTCTCGATGTGAGGCTGTTGCAAAGAGAAGCTGGGAAGCGTCTTCTCTGGAGCCCTCATGCTCTGGAAGTTCGTTCTGTCCCTGGAGGGTGAGTGCAGATCCAAGTTTCCAATGAGGCAGACCAACATGGCCAGTGACAAGCTGGAGCCAGGCAGACTGATTCCCAGGGTGGCCATGTCATGGTCAAGTGACAGAGAATCAAAAACTCCTCAGAATTTGGGAAAAGACCAAGGTAATCCAACCATCAACCTGCCTGAGGCAATGAAGTTTGTTGGTGAAGTGGAAACCTCCCTCAGCAAAGAAGCAAGACAATCGCTGAATGCTACAGAAGTTACTTCTAGAGCAGCTGTTTTTAAAAAATGTGAAAAAACCACTTGCAACAACTCTCAACCGAAATCCCTAAGTACTGACAGATTTTATGTTTGAAACTCAAGAACAGAAAGATTCCTGACTTAAAAGAAAGAAAAAGAGAAGTAGATACTAGGATATTGTATTTTACTACTTTGATTTACTGAATTTCCCAAGTATACCACTCGACTACAGGGGCTCAGAGACAGGAGGGCCTGGTTGACACGTATATCAGATCCCTCTGAAAAAGCGTGTGTGCCCTAGCAATGAAAGACGGAACCTGGCAAATGTCTGGCCTAAGGCGTAATTTTGCCAGAGGTTCACCAGAGATTTATTTATTTATTTATTTATTGAGCTACCAGGAGAAAAGTGCAACTTATTTCCATAGGTAGCTGGATGAAACTCAATCAGAGCCCAAAGGTGCTCAGGACCCTGAGGCGGGCACTGAGTGAAGAGACATCAGCTCCGGTGGCAGCAACTGGCTGGTGAGCAGGGAGGAGTTCTGCTCTGTTTCTTCTACTTGTGCAACTTGGTTGTCAGACAAGGCTAAGCCCGGTAGCAGGTTTCATCTAACTGCAAGGGAAGAACAGAACGTGCTAACTCAGGAGACAAGAAAGCTGGGAAGGAAACCAATCCGAAGCTAAAAGAAATGGGGCCATAATGCACGAACAGGATCTGGCAAAACTCATTGTCACTTAAGGACAAAAAGTAGCTATTTAAGGAGACAGAGAGCCTGAAACAATTTATCAATGAGCCAGCACAGCTAAAAATATCAAGACAACCAGCTCTGGAGATTTTGAAACTTGGTGACCAGTATCTTAAAAGGACAAGGGGACTGCAGCACAGCAAAAAGCTGAACTGGAGAAATCAAGCTTAAAGAATAATTGAACAACACTTTGAAAAACACAAGATATTAACAAATGTGTGTAAAGATTTTAAACTGCCTAAGAGGTAAGTCAACAGGAGAGATTAGATACGAAATGACTTCTCAATGAAGGTTGAAGCTATAGTTAACACATGTTGAAAGTAAAAAAAAAAAAATTGTGCCAGTATATAAATGTGCTGATTAAGGTGGAAGCAAGAGTCTTCTGAATGGGAAGCAAGAGGCTAAAGGAAAGAGAGAGGGGCTGAGCGCACAGGGCAGTGGCAGAGCTTGGCCCAGTACACGTGAGGCCCTGGGTTCAAGCCCAGACACCAAAAATAAAAATAAATAAACAAGAAAAACCAGAAACAAAGAAAAGCATATGAGGCAAAGAAAACAGAAATTTACCAAATAAAACACAGAAGGTAAATGAGTGATATAAAGCAAAAATTATTTCCTGGCATATAAACAATAGACAAAAACCTGTTATACCTAAAAGATACAAATGAACCAAAACATAAATCGACTAATATTAAAGTATAAGGTTTGTGACTTCTTCTAAAAACAAAAAGGTAAGGTTACTATGGTAAACATGTGTCAGACATATTCAAAGGTATTTATAACTGAAAATACAAGAACAGCACATCTAAGTCTTAGCTCAGGCCCTGTGAGTATGTGGGAGAGCTTCCAGCTACCCAGGGCTGGCATGACCTACTGGTTCCAGCCCAGGCGCAGCATGGATGACACCCTCTTTCACCCTATTGGGACACCACCCATCACTCCGTAGTAACCCCCCATACCACGCCCACAGAGTAGGCATTTCTGTCCTTCAGGGAACCCCCAGATCCAGTCCTAGTCATGGCCGGTGAGTGTGTGGGAGAGCTGCCTCTCCCCCCTACTCTACCTTGTCCCCTCTAGACTCAGCTCAGGTCTGGCATACAGGCCTGGGGTAAAACCCTGCAGCTGCAATCCCTTCAGACAGTGTCGGGGACAGAACCACCCAGGTAGTCCAGGAGCAGAACATCTTGCCAGAGGGGCAAAACAGGTTCACCCCCAACAGCAGTAGCAGGAAGGAGCTGAGCACAGCTCAGGCACAACTGGATAAATACAAACTTTGTAGATCTGCACCTAAACTTCAGTACGTGCTAAGGTTATAACTGTGACAAAGATCTACAACAAAGGTGAGAAGACAGTGCTACACAAAATGACAACAAGAAGGAGCAAAATGCAATCTCAGAACCCAAGCCCACCCATAACAAGTGCAGAGGACACAAACACAGAACAAACTGTGAATCACACAGCTGAAAGCGATGAATCAACAGCTACTGAAATAAACAGCTGCAGAAAGGTATACAAGAACTCAGACTGGAAATGAAAAAAGAAATCCCTGAATTAATAACATCCACAGTAAAGAGTCAAATGCAGAAACATATGGAGGAAACCCAATGCCCACACAGAACAAGTGCAGAGGACACTAGCTCAGCTCAAATGTATGAACTAATAGCGTTAATAGTAAATAAGCAACAGCAGAAAGTCATAGAGGAACTCAGAGTGGAATTCTTTTCTGAAGTAAAAAAAGAACTCTCAGAACTCATAGCATCTGAAGTAAAGAATCAACTACAGAAACATAGGGAGGAAATCCAATCTGAAAAAAACACTGCAATAAAAGATTTTGTAATTGCTTCTAAAGAAGACATTGATAAAAAAAAATAGAGGAGA